>NC_142010.1:259949169-260126669 GCF_049901735.1 Notechis scutatus | reverse complement strand
CACAGCGGCGGCTCCTCTCCGGCGGTGATGCGGCTGCGCTGATCGCTTCCCCTTCGGCGGGGCAAGGAGAGCCCGGGCGGCGGGGCTCCGGATTTCTTTTCTTTTTCTTTAAAAAAGACCCCCCCCCTCCCTCAACGCAAGGGGTGGAGGACCAAAAAAAGGACCCCCCCCCCTTTTCCCGGCTTCTTCGATCGCCCACCGGGGCGCAGGCGGGGGGATTCGGCGCAGGAGAGGCGAGCTTTTTTTTGCAAAGCGGGGCGTCTCTTTTTGGCTTTCCTCCCCCTTTTTTTCTCTCCCCCCTTCCCCCAAAAAGGGAGAAACCCTCCACCCCCCATTTTCCCCCTCCAATCCCCTTCCCTCCCTTTTAATTTTTTTGGGTTGCAAGCTTTTTGGGTTGCAAGCAAGCTCCTTTTTTTGTGCTAATTTTTGCAAGCTCCTTTTTTTTTTTTTTATTCTTGCAAGCTCCTTTTGTTGGTGGTGTTGTTGAAATTGGCAAGCTCCTTTTATTTATTTTTGCAAGCTTCAAGGTTTTGTGTGTGTGTGTGTGTGCGCGTTTTGCAAACCGGGAACCTTTGCATCGCTTTCTCCCCGTTTGCAATGATTCCGATTTTTTAAATTTTTTAATTTTTAATTAATTTCATTTTTCCCTCGGTCCACCCCCTTTTTCCTCGATTCCTGCACGCTCTCCCGCCGCCTTTGGAAAGCAGCAAAGGCAAAAGAAACCAGGAGGGAAAAAAAAAGAAAGAAAAAAAAGAAAGGAAGAAATCTCGGTCGCCTTATTTGGAGAGGCGCCATTTTTCCCCTTGGCTGGAACCTCGGCGGCTTTTTCTCTCGTCTCTTTCGCCTCTCTTCTCCTCTCCCCGGTTGTTTCGGGCGGCGACTTGCCTTCGCCTCCGCCCGGCGCCTTTCGTCGCGCAACCCTTCCCCCCCTCCCGGCTGACAGCTCCGCCGCCGAGCCATGGCCCCGGCGCCCCTCCGGCACCCCGGACAAGCGCAGGGCAGCTTTCGGGGGCTCCCGCGAGGGGTCTGGATCGGGATCTGAGCCCCTTCATTCCACCCCCTCTCCAGCTTTCGGCTCACACGCCTCTCGCTCTCGCTCCCTTTCCCTTCTGCCCTCGGAGCTGCGCCTCGGACGCGCCCCGCGAGAATCCTCCCCACTCCTCACCCCAGCTTTCGTGCAAGGGGCGCCGCTTGGGGAAGGAGAGAGAAGGAGCCAGCGAGGAAGAGGAGGAGGAGCAGGCGCGAAGCAGAAGCGCGGGAGGTGCCGGAGGAGATGGGTGAGTGCTGCACGCGATCCTGAGCCCCTGGTTGGCGGAGTGGGGGTGGGTGGGGATGGTTTGGGAGAGAGGGGAGAAGGGAAGGTCGGCGGACTTGGGAGGGCGGAGGAAATGGGGAGATGGGCGAGGGCTGCACGCGATCCTGAGCCCTGTGGGTGGGGGGAGTGGGATGGTTTGGGGGAGAAAGGGGGTCAATCGTCTTGGAGGGTGCTGCACGCGATCCTGAGTCCCCTGGTTGGCGGTGTTGGGGGTGGGTGGGGATGGTTTGGGAGAAGGGAAGGTCGGCCGACTTGGGAGGGCGGAGGAAATGGGGAGATGGGCGAGGGCTGCACGCGATCCTGAGCCCTGTGGGTGGGGGGAGTGGGATGGTTTGGGGAGAAAGGGAGTCAATCGTCTTGGAGGGTGCTGCTCGTGATCCTGAGCCCCCTGGGATGGTTTGGGAAGGGGGCAGAAGGGAAGGTCAGCCGACTTGGGAGGGCGGAGGAAACCGGGAGGAGATGGGTGAGGGCTGCACGCGATCCTGAGCCCCCTGGGTGGGGGGTGGGATGGTTTGGGAGAGAAAGGGGGTCAATCGTCTTGGAGGGTGCTGCACGTGATCCTGAAGCTCCTGGGTGGGATGGTTTGTTGGAAAGGGGGTGGTCAGCCGACTTGGGAGGTTGGAGGAAACGAGGCGGAGGGGGAGAGGGCTGCACGTGATCCTGAGCCCCTGGGTGGGGGGTGAGGGGAGGGTTTTGGGGAGGGGAGAAGGGAGGTCAGCCGACTTGGGAGGGCGGAGGAAACGGGGTGGAGGGGGAGGGCTGCACGCGATCCTGAGTCCCGGGGTGGGGGGATGGTTTGAGGGAGAAGGGGGTCAATAGTCTTGGAGGGTGCTGCACGCGATCCTGAACCCCCTGGGTGGGATGGTTTGTTGGAGGGGGGTCAGCTGACTTGGGAGGGTGGAGGAAACGGGGCGGAGGAGGAGAGGGGAGGGCTGCACGCGATCCTGAGCCCCAAGGTGTTGGGGGTGGGGGTGGATGGTTTGGGTGAGAAGGGGGTCAATCGTCTTGGAGGGTGGAGGAATCACCTTGGAGGGTGCAGGAGGAGAGGAGGGAGCGCTGCACGTGATCCTGAACCCCCTGGGTGGGGTGGTTTGGAGGAGGGTGGGTCAGTCAACTTGGGAGGGTGGAGGAAACCTCCATGGGTGGGGAGGTGGGGTGTCAGTCGACTTGGGAGGATGGGGAAGAAACACAGGAGGAGAAGGGTGAATGCTACACTGCGATCCTATGGGTGGGATGGTTGGTGGAGAAGCGGGGGGTGTCAGTCGATTTGGAGGGTGGAGGAAACGGCGCAGGAGGGGGTGCTGCTGCACATGATCTTGACCCCTGGGTGGTTTGGAGAGGGGGGTCAGTCGAGTGGGAGGGTGGGGAAAGAAACGGGGTGCAGGACATGGGGTGGGTGTTGCACGCGATCCTGAGGCCCCCTAGGTGGGTGGGTGGGATGTTTTCGGGGAGAGGAGAAGCAGTCGACTTGGGAGGGTGGCGGGGAAACCAATGGGGCGCAGGAGGAGAGGGGGGGGTAGTGTTGCACGTGATCCTGACCTCGGGTGGGAGAGAGAGAGAGGGTGGGGGGATTGGGGATAGGGAAGAAACAGGGCGCAGGAGGAGGAGGGGGAGGTGTGTGAGCAGCGCAATCCTGACCGGTGGAAGGAGGGCCTTTGTGTGTGTGTGTGTGTGTGTGTGTGTTTGCAACGGGTGATCCAAAGAGGGGCATCCACCGAGCGAGGATTCCCGGCCCTGCAAAGTTGAGATGGCGTGGGTAGGAATAATAATAATAATAATAATAATAATAATAATAATAATAATAATAATAATAATAATAATAATAATAATAATAGCTGGAGAGCCCTTTTTTGGGGAAGGGGCTCAAAGGGTAGCATTGCACAGGTTTGGAAGGAGAGAGTTGGGGTGGGTGTGTGTGAAAGGATCAGGGAAGGGAATCCGTCCTGGTTGCGATCCTGGCTTGGCCGCGAGGATTCCTTGGGTGGAATTCTGTCCAGGTGAGCGCAGAGCCTTTGCTTGCCCGGGAGTAAGTTGGAGGGGGAATTGGGGAGGGGGCCCTCCCTCCCTCCCTCCCTGGTTGGAGGGGTTTGGGAAAGGGGGATCCTATCCTCCCAGGGGAAAGCTGGATGGGGAGGAAGAGGAGAAGGAGGAGGAAGAAGGGGCTTCCTCGAGAGTTGCAAAAGAGGCTTTTTCCCATTGTGTCGGGCGTTTACTTGCGAGGAAGCTCATCCACATTCTTGGAGAGTCTTCTTCCTTCCTTCCTTCCTTCCTTCCTTCCTTCCTTCCTCCTCTTTCGCCGATCCTTGCTGCACGGCTCTCTCCTTGTGTGTGCATGCCTGTGTGTGTGTGCGTGCGCGCAGCCTCTTTCTGTGTCAAGAGGTGTGCAAAACACGGCTGGCCAAAATGGGCATTTCCGCCTCAGTCTCACCTTCCGCAGCGGGGTTGCTCCAATGTCAAGACAAGGAAGAAGAGGTGACCAACAACCCAATTGGTTGTGTGTGTGTGTGTGTGTGTGTGTGTGTATGTACCATTCTCACGTTCCCTGCCAGATTCGGGTTCCCGCGCTCTCCCTGCGATGATGAACGCAAAATTGATTCTCCCCCCTTCTTTCTTTTTTTTGCCTTCTGCAAAAATCTGGGGCCCAGCTGCTTGAAGGATCGTTTTGACATTGGTGAAAGGATATCACCGGCAGCAGCCAGTCGAGCTTGTAGTGATAAACAAGGGCTGAGGGGTGTGTGTGTGTGTGTGTGTGTGTGGTTGTGCACACAGAGCCAAAAGCCCTTGGAAAATTCACAATGCAGAGTCGTTGCTGTTTCCCCCCCCCCCCCTGTAACACCCTAGTCTCTCTACATCTACCGCCAAAGCATCCGATCTTTCAGCTTCCTTGCTGTTTAAACATCCGCAAATACGCGCACACACATGCGCGCACACACACATGCACACAGAAAACACACCCCTTTTGCACCTTCCCCCTCCCTTTACTTTGGTTCTGGTTTTTTCTCTTTTTCCCCTCTTTGCGGGGAAGAAAGCAAAAGCGAGAGGAATGGGGGAAAAAAAAGAGAGGTTGTAATGTGTCAGATGTGTAGGTGTGCCAGGGAAAGGGAGAGGAAGTGGGTGTTACAATCTCTCTCTGTGTGTGTGTGTATGTTTGGTGTGTCTCCCTTCCCTGTTTCTTGGCTCTCCTTGCTCTCTCTCTCTCTCTCTCTCTCTCTCTCTCTCTCTCTCTCTCTCTCTCTCTCATCCTGATGTTGTGCCTTTAGGTTTGAGGGGGGTGAGGGTCTTGCTCCTTTGGGGAGGGGGGTGTTCCCGTAAGTAGCTGGAAGGAAGGAAGGAAGGAAGGGTTGTGTTGAAGGACAAGAAAGATTTCTTTAAAGATTTTGGCGCATGTGTGATTTTATTCTTTCCTCCCGCTGGCTGTCCGGTGCAAACAATTTCTGTTGTGGTCACGCTGCTTCTTGTAGACAGATGTAGGCTTGTTCATCTTGATGTGCTGCTGGTGGCAACTCTTCATGTTTTAGGGACATGGGCAAAATACACACCCACACAAATTTGATGGGGAACTTTGCCCCATCAAGAGAGCACCCAAAAACCATCTGGGATTATTATTTCTTCTTCTTCTTCTTCTTCTTCTTCTTCTTCTTCTTCTTCTTCTTCTTCTTCTTCTTCTTCTTCTTCTTCTTCTTCTTCTTCTTCTTCTTCTTCTTCTTCTTCTTCTTCTTCTTCTTCTTCTTCTTCTTCTTCTTCTTCTTCTTCTTCTTCTTCTTCTTCTTCTTCTTCTTCTTCTTCTTCTTCTTCTTCTTCTTCTTCTTCTTCTTCTTCTTCTTCTTCTTCTTTTCTCCCTCTCCCTCCTCCCCTTCTTCTTCTTCTTCTTCTTCTTCTTCTTCTTCTTCTTCTTCTTCTTCTTCTTCTTCTTCTTCTTCTTCTTCTTCTTCTTCTTCTTCTTCTTCTTCTTCTTCTTCTTCTTCCTCCTTCTCCTCCTCCTTCTCCTCCTCTTTCTCCTTCCTCCTCCTCCTCCTCCTGTTGTTGTTGTTATTATTATTATTGGAGAGTCACAAAAAGTAACATTTTCTCCACCCTTCCCGAAGGTTACCTTTGGAAGTGTGCCCTTCCTGCCTCCACCCCTGTGCAAAAATTAACACCGTGTCTCCCACAACCCCACAAGAGCCAAGAGAAACTCTCTATAGAGCAGCTGGGAAACATGTCATGTTGAACATGCGGTCTAACACGTAGGGGATTTCTCTGGGGCAGAGAAGTCAAGGGGCAGAGTTGTGGGGGGACGGGGTTGTCGAGAGTTGAGGAAGGGCTGGTGGGAAACAGAAGATGGGGACAAGCAAGAGAGCACAGGGCTGGATCATTTGCAGAGGACCAAGGTCCCATCCTTGGTTGGAAGTTCTCCCGCATCAGTGCAAAGTTCGCCCTTGGTGTGTCTCTCCCTCTCCTTCCAAAAGAAACCGCGCGCAGAAGTTGTGAGTGTGCGTAGGGATGTGTTTATGGCGACTTCAAACCAGCTGGACTCCATCCTTCAAGTGAAGGGAGGGAAGCCAGGCTTGTCTTCCAGAAGAACATCGTCCCTTCCATCTTTTAGATATTGCCATTTTTGTATTTTTGCAGTAACAGATTAACAGTGGGAAGGGAACCTGGAGGTCTTCTAGTCCAGCCCCCTGTTCAAGCAGGAGACCCTATACCATTTCAGGCAAATGGTTGTCCAATCTCTTCTTAAAAACCTCCAGCGATGAAGCAACCACAACTTCTGGAGGCAAGTTCTTCCACTGGTTGATTGTCCTCACTGTTAGGAAGTTTCTTCTAGATCTCTGCTTCATGAGTTTCCATCCGTTGCTTCCTGTCCTGCCTTCGATATTTTATTTATATAGCTTTTATCTTTTTCATATTGTAAGCAGCACACGGTTAAGCGCTAAGGTGGGCAGCCAATAAAGTTAATAAACAAAAAAATAAAAATAAACAAACTGGTTACTGAGAACATGTCAGCAGAAAACATACAGGGATGGAGGGAGATGTTCTTCTCCATTCCTAACAGGTTTGTTCAGATTAGAGTTGGAAGGGACCTTGGAGGTCTTCTAGTCCAACCCCCTGCTCAAGCAGGAGACCCTATATCATTTCATACAAATGGTTATCCAGTCTCTTCTTAAAAGCCTCCACTGATGGAGCACCTACCTACAACTTCTGCAGGTGAGCCGTTCCACTGGTTGATTGTCCTCACTGTTAGGAAATTTCTCCTTAATTCCACGTTGCTTCTCTTCTTGATTAGTTTCCATCCATTGCTTCTTCTCCTGCCTTCTGGTGCTGTGAATAGAATAGGATTTTTTATTGGCCCAGTGTGATTGGACACACAAGGAATTTGCCTTTGGTGTATAAGTTTTCATTGTACATAAAGAAAAAATCAAAACACATCCATCAAGAATCATAAAATACAACATTTAGTGATAGTCATAGGTTACTAATAAGCAATCAAATCACACTAGGGAACAAATAAAACAATATAAATTGTAAAGCTACAAGCAACACGGTTATAGATAAGTTGGAAGAGATAGGTAATAGGAAGGATGAGAAGAAAAATAGTAATACAGTCTGACTGAGTAGTGTTGAGGGAATTATTTGTTTAGCAGAGTGATGGTGTTTGGGGAAAAACTGTCCTTGTGTCTAGTTGTTCTGGTGTGCAATGCTCTATAGCATCGTTTTGAGGGTAAGAGTTGAAACAGTTTATGTCCAGGACGTGAGGGGTCTGTAGATACTTGGAAAATAGATTCTTTGCGGCAGCCCTTCAAATACTGGAATCCTGCTATCTTGTCACCCCAAGTCCTTCTTTTCTGTAGACCCGTGATGGCAAACCTATGGCATGCATGCCACAAGTGGCACACGGAGCCATTTGTGCGGGCACATGAGCCCCAGCCAAACTGACCTGCACTGCACATGCGCGCACCTCCTAGTTGATTTTCAGTCTGTTTGAGGCCATTTTTGGGGTCCCCTGACTCCAAAGTCTTCCCTCAAGCCCCCGGGAGGGCGAAAATGGCCTCCCCTGGGCTCCAGAGGCACTCCGGAGGCTGAAAATGGGCACTTCTGGTATTTCCGGAAGGCCTGTTTTTTGGCCTTCCAAGGCTACAGAGGCTTCCCTTAAGCTTCAGGGAGGCCAAAAAAAAGGCCTCAAACGGGCCCAAAATCAGCTGGGAGACGTGCGCATGCGCAGTGCAGGTAAGGGGGCGCGGGGATGTGTGTTGTGTGTCTTTGAGGTGCGCTGAGCTTGAGCATTGCTGAAAATAAAACGGGTTACGCAAAGCTTACGCACCGGAGACAAATTTCCTTGCGTGTCCAATCACCCTTGGGCAATAAAGAATTTTATTCCATTCTCAACTTTGATATTGTATATGTTGATGACAGCAAAATTATTTCACAATAATTTTGCACAAAAACGGAAGGACCCTTCGATTCCTACCCTGGATGAATGGAATGGCTGCAGAAGTTGATGGAGTTACGCTAAATTGACTCTTTTGATCAATGAAAAAATAGTTTTGTTTCTACTTTGGAAACTGTTTCCCGACTTTGTATTGGAGGTGGTGAAAAAAAATGAAACTTTGATTTTTGGGTTCCACTGATTGGATAGGTTTGTTGATATAGAAACAGCTAGTTTTGAAAAGTAAAAAGTTTAGGTTTGATATTACTACCTTATTTTACTGCACCAAAGGAAGTTGTAAGTCAACACATTTTCCCTTCTTTTCTGCACTGTTGCCTTCCCCTTCCCCTTCCCTGTTTGTCCTATCATTTGTTTTTGTATTTTTGTATTTTATAGCATAAACGAATAAAAAAATATGAAAAAAAAAGAACTTATTCTATTCTATTCAGTATCCATCCCCAATTTTTTTTTTTACGTTGAAAAGGAAGGTGTTTTCATTTAACTGCAAGACGTAAAAGGAGGAGTTTGACAGCACTGCAAGGAGTGGAGACAACAAGTCAAAGGGACATGGTGTGTTTGTGTAGTGGAGGTGGTGGGGAAACCCTCCATGCCTTGCCTTATATGTACATCTGTAGAATTCCCAGGCAGTGAAACGATGGCCCTGCTAGCTGCCTTGCTGGGGTGGGGGAGAGAGGCGAAGTAACTCGATCCTTTCCATATTGACCCATGGATATTTGGGGTGGTGGAGGTGGAAAAACAACCTCAGAGCCAACCACTGTGGGGGCATCTTCATGATGAGCAGCCCCGTTGGAGATGGCCTTATGGACGGCTTGCTGTTTGTAAATTTATTTTTATTTTTTTAAGCCACCCTTATAAATGTGTCGGAAGGCCCCGAAGCATTTGTGGAAGAGGGTTTTGGAGTAGTGAAAAGCTGGTTGGAGAAATGCAGATGGAGTCAAAACATTTGGGAGGTTTTGTATTCTGGGAGGGTGGAGTTGGAAGAGGACCTCTGTGTGTGTTTGTGTGTCTGTGTGTGTTTACTTTCTCTGCTTTTCTTTGATGATCAGAATAGAATAGAATAGAATAGAATAGAATAGAATAGAATAGAATAGAATAGAATAGAATAGAATAGAATAGAATTCTTTATTGACCAAGTGTGATTGGACACACACGGAATGGTGCATATGTGCTCAGTGTGCATAAGAAAAAAATAAAATGCATTCATCAAGAATCATAAGATGCAACACTTAGTAATAGGCATAGGTTACTACAAGCAATCAAATCATACGGGTTACTAATACGCAATCAAAAACATACTAGGAAAACAAATAAAACAATATGAATTGTAAAGATATAAGCAACACGGTTGTCATAAGTGGGAAGAGATAGGTAATAGGAAGGATGAGAAGAATAATAGTAATACAGATTTAGTAAATAGTTTTGACAGTGTTGAGGGAATTATTTGTTTAGCAGAGTGATGGCATTCAAGAAAAAACTGTCCTTGTGTCTAGTTGTTCTGGTGTGCAATGCTCCATTGTGTCGTTTTGAGGGAAGCAGTTGAAACAGTTTATGTCCAGGATGTGAGGGGTCTGTAGATATTTTCACAGCCCTCTTTTTGACCTGTGCAGTATAGAGATCCTCGATGGAAGGCAGGTTGATAGTAATTGTTTTTTCTGCAGTCCTAATTACTCCCTGAAGTCTGTGTCTGTCCTGTTGGGTTGCAGAACCAAACCAGACAGTTATAGAGGTGCAGATGACAGGCTCAATCATTCCTCTGTAGAACTGGATCAGCAGCTCCTTGGGCAGTTTGAGCTTCCTGAGTTGACTAGGTAGTAAGTTTCCCTCTAACTAGAAAACATCTGACTGGATGAGCCTAAAAATACTGTAGTTTTGCCCTCTTGTCTCATCAGATCTGTACAGGCTGTCCTTGTCTTATGGCCAGCATGGAGCCCAGAATTTCTGTTGCTTAAGCGAGACATTGGTTAAGTGAGTCTTGCCTCATTTTTATGCCCTTCCTTGCCACAGTGGTTAAGTGATTTCCCTGCAGCGGTTTAAGTTCGTTTACACGGGGGTGAAGCGAATCCTGCTTCCCCCGTTGACTTTGCTTGTCAGAAAGTCGTAAAAGACGATTGCGTGACCTTGGACACTGCCACCGTCATGAAGGCAAGTCAGCTGTCTGACTTTTGTGACCACAGGGGTGCTACAACACGGTCGTAAGTATGAAAAAACGGTTGTAAGTCACTTTTCCAGTGCTGTTGTAACCTGAGATTGCAGTGGTGGTGTTCTACTGGTTCGGCCTGGTTCTGCTGAGACGGTAGCGCCGATGAGCAGCGGAGACCTCACGTGTTCTCTCCGACGCTGTGTAGTTGGACTCACCCACCCGCCCAGGTTCCCATACTCACCTTGATCCTCTGCTTTTGAAGCGCAACTACTTTGCGCGGCACAGCAGAATACCGTGCATCAGCTGCTGAAGCGACCGGGAGAGTGCAGGCGAGTCAGAAAGTATCTGCGTTTGCTCAAACTGTGTGTTTGTCTGGTGCGCGCAAAGTGTGTGCGCATGCAAAGTGCGCCCACTAAGCCACGCCCACCGAACCGGTGGTAAAACTTTGAAATGCACCACTGCTCAGATGGCCACTAAATGAACTGTTGTGTCAAGGACTTACCTGTACGTACACACCCATGCACACACACACACACACACAGGGAGGGAGGGAGGGAAAGAGACAGAGAAAGACAAAGTGCTGCCTTGTATTGTCATGCTTTCCTAAGCTGCTATACAAATGAAAGCAAATAAATGTGTCCCAGGATAATATTGCAAAATCCAATTTGGGTTCAGTCATTGGGACCAGAGGTTTAGTCTTCCAAGCTTTCGAGCTCTTGCTGGAACCTGTTATGCCCCTGGTGGAGACTGACTCCGAGGGAGAGGAGGAACAGCCGACAGGGAGTGGAAGTGTGGCTCCGGAGGTTGTGGAGAAGGCTGGGGAAGGACAGAGGCCGGCTGGGCAGTCAGAGGAAGAACCAGGCCCATCCCCTGTCCATCCTAGGGCACGCAGGGAGGAGAGGATAAGGGAAAGACGCGGTCTATGGGGGAGGAGAGGGCCTTGATCCTCTCCATGGGCTGCAGCTGTGATAACTGGATAAGAGGGATGGACATGCGTACGGGCCAGTGCTGGAAACAAAGCGTGGAAATATCTCTAGTTTATTGTTCCTCTCTGAGTTTGGCGTCCTTCCCAGTGTGTGTTCTGATATCTGTGGATGTCTTCAAGCCCTTATCTTGCCTGGTTTGTATTGTTTTTTACTCTTTATAATTTATAGGCATTTTTAGTTTAAACAGCATTTCCTCCTCCTTGTAAGAGCTCGTGTGGGAGTTTTTTATCTCCAGTCTAGGATATTTGGAACTTGGAAGCAAAGTGAAGGAATAAAAGGGGCTTTACCTGTTTTTTGTATCCCACCCTGGGTCATCACAATAAATTTATATATTTTATATGTGTGTTGAGAGAGAAGTTTCCTGAGGATGGGTTCCAGCATGAGTCCTAAAGCTCGGAAGACAAAACCTCTGGTCCCAATGACTGAACCTAGATTGAATTCTAAACGGTTATAATTTGGAAAAGAAGGACCACTGATTTATTTCAGTGAGAAATAGGCACTGTCTTCTGTTGAAGGACACCATGCAACCATCTCAGTTGCTGTGGTGCTCCCACCACTGGAGGTTTTTAAGAAGAGGTTGGATAGCTATTTGTCCAGAATGATACAAGGTTGGATTAGAAGACCTCCAATGTTCCTTCTAACTCTTGTTACTCTGTATTCTGAATGTAGTAGTGTTTAGATCAGGGGTGTCAAACTCGATTTCATTGAGGGCCGCATCAGGGTTGGGTTTGACCTTTGGGGGCCGGGGTGGATGTGGCCAGCTCAACGTGACTCAGGTCGAGTGCGCTTGTGGTGGCCCGAGCGTTCTGCCAGCAAAAACGGGCTCCCAAGCTCCGTTTCGGCTGCAACGGCCTCCTGCAACCCTCTGCCAGCGAAAACAGAGCCCGCAAGAGCCACCTGCAGCCCTCCCGGGTTCCATTTTCGGCTGCAACATCCTCCTGTAACCCTCTACCAGTGAAAATAGGATCCCGAGCTCTGTTTTGGCTGCGTCGGCCTCCTGCAACCGTCTGCCAGCGAAAACGGAGCTCACGAGGGCCAACTGCGGCCTTTTTGAACTCCATTATCACCAGCAGAGGCACCATGGGCCAGTCCTTCGCTGTTTCCAGGGCAGCCCCACGGGCTGGATACAGCCCCCAGGTCTTGAGTTTGACACCCTTGGTCTAGGGATGGTTGAACTATAACTCCAGCCTATATAAATAACTTTTTTTAAAACAAGCGTCTGATTTCGGAGACTGCATCTGAATGTGAAGTAGTGGTGGCTATCCTTAATCAGGATTTGGGGAAACCCTTCCAATGTCCTGGAAAAATTCGATTTTGGGGTTTCCTTGGAGAAGTTTAGAAGAGCGTGCTTGGTATAAGATTAACTAGGAGTGGGACAATTTGTGGTTCAGCCTGGCTTCTGGAACCAACTGTTGACACTTAAAAAACCCTCTTGTTCATCATATCAACAATGTTTGTTTGGGCATCATCTGTTTCGTAAACAGAACAGTTATGGATTGTTCATCCGTGTTTGAAGGTTACAGTGTCCTTTAAGCCCTACCAGTGGATACCTTCCTATTTTAACTGATGGATTAGATAAATAATCTATGAATTAAATAAATTAAGCACTCAAATTTCCACTGCAAAGCAGGTCAGTTATTAAGCAATTTTTTTTGTCATGTTTTGCAGCCTTTCTTGCAAACCATTGAGTGTATCACAGCAGTTAAGAGAGCTAACACAGTTATGAAATGAATCTGGCTTGCCCATGCTTGTGAGAAGGTCGCAAAAGGAAATCACATGACCCCTGGGACACTGCAACCGTCATAAGTGAGAGTCAGTTGCCAAGTGTCTGAATTTCGATCATGTGACCATGGGGAATGTCTCTATGTTCTGGTTCGCCGGCAGCAGGTGTGGATGGCTGGGGTCTCGTAGAGTGAGGACTCAGATGAGGGGCCTGCGTGTGATTGCAGGGATGGGGCCAGGACTATCAGGGAGTGGAGTGCTGCCTTCACAGATTGTGGAGCTGGCAGCAGTGATGAAGAGGACCCTGAGGAGCCTGTGTCCAGTGTGTGTGTGTGCAGGGCTGCTCGAAGGAAAGAGCAGCTGCAGCAGCACAGGCAACTCGGAAGTAAGGCTGCAAGGTAATGGCCCCTCCCTCAAGAGATAAAAGCCAGCTGAGAAACCGGAGTTCTTTGCAGGAAGCAAAGAAGTTTTTGCACTCAAGCCTTGTGGACGTTCGGAATATCTTGGTTGGTGTTTGGAGACTCTTTGTGTTTGAAATATTTCTTGGCAACTTTATCTAGCGTTCTTGGCAGCCTTGCACAACCTCGGAAAGGCTCGTTCTTATCAGAGACAATTAGTTTGAAACAGCCTTTTAACTGGGAAGGAACGGAATTCGTAAAGAATCATGAAAAGGTCTTGCTGTTACCTCCACCTGGTGTTTGTTTCCTTGGAACAAGGTTTGGGTCAGAACAAACTATGGAGATCCTGAATCCAAGCCACGATTGGATTCCAAAGGGGCTTTTTCAAAAGGCAACTGGAATTTCTGGGTTTTTTTTTCCTTGAAAATGTTTTGCTTCTCATCCAAGAAGCTTCTTCAGTTCCGATGGAATGAGAAAATTGAACTTCTTGAATGAGAAGTGAAACGGTTTCAAGGAAAAAAAATCCGTGGTGGGCTCCTGCTGGTTCGGACTGGTTCTAGCGAAGCGGTAGCTCTGACGATCAGCCGGCCCTGCCCACTCACCTTTGCCCTATCCTGTTCTAGATTTCCATCTTTTTCAGCTCAGTGGATTTCATGTGCCTTAGCTGTTCTACTTACCGGGGCTGCCCTGTAGAGCAGTGATCGCCAACCAGTGGGCCGGGGACCACTGGTGGTCCGTGAGAAAATGTTGGTGGTCCGCAGAGAAATGTCATTCTCAAAGCAATTAATCCGGGCTGCGCGGAACACAAGGCTATGTCGCTCACATGGCCTGCGGGAACACAAGGCTTGCATTGCATTGCGAACAACACGAGGTAGTGAGGGGAAGGGGGAAAGGATGGAGGGGGGGAACTTGCCCCACTCACCCCACGTGCCTGGCCTGGCCACCGGGCTGCTTCTTTCCGCTTCTTTCTTCTTCTTTTGGCTGCACACAAGGAAAACAGCAAAAGTCTTTTTTTCTCTCCCCCAAACTCTGCCAGAAATGAGTCTTTGGGATCCTGCAAGGCCTCTTGCTTCAAGAGGCTGCACTGGCAAAGACTCATTTCTGGCGGAGTTTGGGGGAGAGAAAGAAAGACTTCTGCTGCTTCTGCTGCTTTCCTTGCATGAAGCCAAAAGTCTCTCTCTCTCTCTCCCCCTGAGAATGGAGCTGGAGACAGTATCCTGTGATCCCAAATAAAGAACGATCGGTAGGAAAATGGGGTGGGGAATTTTCTTGCAGACTTTTTTGGGGATTTTCCCAGGGTCTCTGGTCTGCGGGATTTAAAATTATGAGTTTGGTGGTCCCTGAGGTCCAAAAGGTTGGCGACCCGTTCTGTAAAGGTTCAAATTGGTATTTTTTTTAATGATGCGTGTGCGTGCGAACCACGCCTGAACAGAACTGGTTCCAGTTGCCTTTTGAACAAGCACCTTTGGGTTTTCTTCTACAAGCTAAACTAACTACGACTTTTCCCAGTTCCTCCTTGGTTTCCAGTCCTTTCACCATCTTAGTAGACTTTCTCTGGTTTTGCTGCAGTTGATCAATGTCCTATTAAAAATACATGAGGTGTTCAATTCTTGGAATTCTTAATAAGGATCTTTCTGATGAATGGGTTCCGTTCATGAATTGTGAATATTGCAATTTAATATTCTGAATAACTAGACCCAACCTTGGGCGCTCATTTATTGTTGGACTTCAACTCCTCAAATTCCCAGAAATGACTATGGTTTCTAGGTACCTTCCAGGTTGGGGAAGACTGACATTATTTTTAATCCTTAATATTAAATAGTAATGTTCATAATTTATGGATGACACTTGGAGCTCACGTTTCACTTACTTGGTGACTTGGCAGTGTGTTAGATTTCAGCTGTCACGTTCCTCAGCCATGGCAGCCTTCACTAAAGTCCATTTGTGGGTTGAGAAAAGCTGTCATAAGATAATAACCACGGTCTCAGATAAAGAATATCAAAGAAGGGGACATGGATGGATATTTCCTGAAGTTATCCTATTTGGATCTAATTTTTTCAATAATGATGTGGCACCAAGTAGGGAGGAGTAATGGATGGAAGCATGGGTGGGATTCAACCGGTGTAACAACTGGTTCGCTTTGCGCGCGCAACATTTGAAAACTCAGTGCTTCATCTCTAATGCTTACCTTCTACTGAAATCCATTGAGTAAAACAGCTGAGCCGTAGCAATCCACTGTGCTGCGAAAATCAGCCAAGCTGCAAAACATGAAAATAAAGGACAGACTAGGGCAGGGACGGTTGGTTGGGGTCAAATGATCACAGGAACTACTGGTTCACACGAACCGGTTCAAACTGGTAGAATCACACCACTGGATGAAAGTAAGAGTTAACATCAGAAGGTTACATAGCATTGAGAGACACAACCAAGGTTTTGCAGCCGTCAAGGAAAGATATTGAGAAGGTGAAATCAATAAGGGGTTAAGATGCTGAACATTAGTTGTCTCTTGTTTTTTAGATATAATCTCAAGTAGATCCCATTTTACGACCGGGTTTGTAAATGAGTGTTTGTAAGAGAGGTCCTGCTTTACTTTTGATCTGGTATAGGAATGTCCTAAATCAGTGGCGGTTAACTTTTTCGGCACCGAGTGCCAAAAGGGGAGCGTGCGCGCATCAAAAAGGAACCGAGTGGCAAAACGTGCGTGCCGAAAAACCGGAAGAGCAGCTCCTGGTGCGCATATGCCCACCGTCCTCTTGGTCTTTCAGCTTCTAGCGCGCATGTGCGTGTGAAGACCAGCTAGCTGGTCAGCCTGCACATGTACATTAGAAACTGGAAGCCAGGTGGCCGGCGCCATAATGGACACCGGGAGCTGCTTTTCCAGTTTCTGGCACTACCACACACACAAAGACCAGCTGGCCAGCATGCACCGCAACCTGGAAGAGCAATGGGCAACAGCTGGCGTGACTGGAGAGATGGCTCTGCGTGCCACTTCTGGCACGCATGCCATAGGTTTGCCATCACGGTCCTAAATCCTCTCTCTTATTCAACTTCACATCCCACCCTCCTGTCTTCTCCACCATTTAGGTTCTCCGATACTTCTCTCCCCACCTTTGGCTTATTAAAAAAATCACACTTGCTGTCAACTTTTCAATGATCTCTTGGCTGCCAAAACCCACCATCATGGAGACCTCATAGAGAAATGAGGGCACCTGCATCTTGACTTCCTTAGTTGTCTTTGGTACAACGGTTCCTTCAAGTCAGTTCAGGAGAAATGGTCTCCTTTGTTCGAGGTTGAGAAACCATAGAGTTTTCTTAATGCGGAAGCCGGTGCCCATAACCTCGGATTCTCTAGCAAATGGTGTCTGTGGTCAATGGAAAGAACAGGGAGGCCCTTAGAAGTCTTTCCAAAGGGGTTGAGAAGTTGATGAAATAGATTGAAGGTGGCAATTACGGTAGGAATGCTTAAGTTCTCTCTGCTGCCCTATTAAGGTAGGTTGAGGTTGATGGGAAAAGATATATGTGTATGATGATGATGATGATGATGATGATACCATCCATTCAGTTGTGTCCGGCTCTTGGTGATTCAATAAGTCAGGTCTCTCTTCACGTCTTCCAATCTTGCACTGTTTCTTTTGAGTTGCTCTGGTGAGTCTGATGATGTTCAGCCGTTGTGTTCTTTGACAGCCTGGTTTTCTTGTCCTGCTAACTCTTCCAAGAATAGTTGCTTTCTCCAGTCAATCCTCCTGCATCATCATCATCATCATCATCATCATCTCCATTTAATGAACCCATAATCCCTTGCGGAGTGGAGTCTGGGCAACTGAATGGAGCTAGCAGAGTGTTTACTGTCCGGATGCCCTTCCTGTCACCAATGCGGAGTTTTTGTTCAGCAGAAATATTCCCATTGTTCACAGAGAGAGAAATATCTGCCTCTACCGAGGATCGAACTCACGGCCTCCTGATTGTGAAGCGAGAGCTCCAGTCAATCCTCCTGCATGACATGGCCAAAATAAGTAAGATGCAGGCTTGTGATTTTTGCTTTCCAGTGATATGTCCGGTGTCATGTGCTCCAGTACTTGATGGTTAGTCAACTTTGCTGTCCAAGAATGTAGGTGTAAGCAGGTATATACTTGAATATGGGTATTCATGAATAGGTGTATTGGGCAACACACCCAGAAGGTTATTCTCCTGATACAAAAGTGTGAGGGCGTAATTACTTAGCTCTGTGAGTTGGGATTCGAGTACTGTTCGTGACTTTAAGATCTGTGGGTTGCCTTGCTTAAACATTTCTTACATGAATTGGAAATTAAAGGTGATGTTTGTGCCCCAAATAATTTACTGGAAAAGGGATTTTCCTTGTGGAAACAATCGTTATGGATTGTTGAGAACATGATAGTAGAAATACAGGTGCTTCTCGACTTAACAAGAGATGTTAAGTTTGGGCCACAATGGAGCCCAAAATGTATGTTGCTAAGCGAAACGTTTGTTCAGTGAGTTTAGCCTATTTTATGACTTTACTTGCCTCTGTTGTTTAGTGAATCATTGCAATGGTTAAGTGGGTAACCACAGTTGTTAAGTGAATCTGGCTTCCCCGTTAACTTCACTTGCTGCAGTGGTCATACGTGTGAGAAACAGTCATGAGTCACTTCAGAGGTGTTGTAACTTTGAATGGTCACTAAATGTTTTAAGTCGCGGACTATCCATAGATCATGTTTTTCCTTTTCTTTATATCCATATATTTTACTTTAGGAATTCCACTCTTTGGGTATCTATGCTTCATCCTATGACTAACTATCGCCACTAAGTGTTGAATCTTACTATTTATGATGAATGTATTTTACGGTGATTAGGATAATGATTTGTTGCTTGTACGACCGGAGACAAATTCCTTGTGTGTGTCCAACCACACTTGGCCAATAAAGAATAAAGAATTCTATGTTTATCGACTTCCGCTATTACATTTGCCCCATTCCTTGTGAGAAACTCCAGCTGGTGTTGCAAAGTGATGAGTAAAATTGTTCAGAGTAGCCAAGGGCTATTGAGAGTCAGCCAACATACAACTTTAATAAATTAGGGTGGGTTACACACTCAGCCAAGTGGTTAGGTAGGATGGGGCATTATTTGTCCACCTGTGAAGTCCTTCCCAAGGCAGGTGTGATGACGTTAAAAGGTGTGGTCACAGGATGTTGGTGGTTTATAATAACAGAGTTGGAAGGGACCTTGGAGGTCTTCTAGTCCAACCTGCCCGGGGGGGGTGGGGGGTTTGTGGGTGGGTTTGGTGGGGATTTTGATGTGTTTGTGGGGTGGGGGGGGGGGGGGGGGTTTTGGGGTTTGTTGGGGGGGGGGGGGGGGGGTTGGGGGGGGTGAAATGTTTTTTCCGGAAACCATGCCATAATTTTTTACCCGGCCCGGTCCTGGCCGGTTGGGGGCCTTTTGCTCACTTAGGAGACGCTATAGCATTTCAGATAAATGATTGTCCAGTCCTTTGTTAAAAGCCTCCAGTGTTGGAGCATCTACAACTTCTGGAAGCAACTTGTTCCACTGATAAATTGTTCTCACTGTCAGGAAATTAATTTCTCCTTAGTTCTAGGTTGGTTCTCTCCTTGGTTAGTTTCCATCCATTGCTCCTTGTTCTGCCTTCTTTGGAGAATAGCTTGACTCTGTCTTCTTTGTGGCAGCCCCTCAAATACTGGGACACTGTTATCATGTCGCCCTTAGTCCTTCTTTTCACTAGACTAGACGTACCCAATTCCTGCAATTGTTCTTCATATGTTTTAAGTAGAGCTGCCTTCTGAAATTGACTGATGGAGATTTTGTCAATGCTGACCTTGTTTAAGTGATGCTCCAGTTGTTTTAGGATTTAGTAGAAACAACGTTGTTTTAGTAAGAACAATGTCTGTTTGCAGGTGTTTGGATTTTGTGATTTTCTTCAGTTCTTTCTCTTCTGTTCTTCTGCCTCATATCCACCATCCAGACATTTTTGTCTTTCTTATTAACAGTTGTTAAGTCTTGCGTATTATCCGGCAAGTGCTCATCTGTTTCAATTTTATAGTCCCAGAGCTATTTCATTTTCTATGGCTTTCTCCATGTTGTGGTCCCATCAATTCTTGCTTGCAGGCAAATGATCTTTCTTGCAGATCTTCCAATGCACTATTGTTGCTACTTTGCTGTGCCGTTGTTTGCGGTCAGTCTGTGCGGTCTTCTTGCAGTAGCTAACCAGATAGTCCATTCTTTCTTCAGCTTCTTTGTAGAGGTGGCATTTGCTGTCTGTGGGCTTAACTATGGGATTTTGAATAAATACTTATGGTTTATTTACTGTGTTAACACATCATCTATCTACAGATCACAGTGGCACACTCAAACAATGATCCTAATGAAAATAGAATCAAGGTTACGTGAAGTATTAGTACCGCTTTATAATGCTTTGGTAAGAGAACACTTGGAATACTGCATCCAGTTTCGATCGCCACAATATAAAAAGGAAGTTGAGACACAAGAAAGAGTGCAGAGAAGAGCAACAAAGATGATTAAGGGTCTGGAGGATAAAACATATTATGAATTGTTGCAGGGACTGGGTATGTCTAGTTTAAAGAAAAGAAGGACTAGGGGAGACATCAGTCATCCAATATTTGAGGGGCTGCCACAAAGAAGGGGTGTTTGTGTGGAGAATAGAATAGAATAGAATGATTTATTGGCCAAGTGATTGGACACAAGAAATCGGTATTCGGTGCGTAAGTTCTCAGTGTACATAAAAGCGATAAGTGATAAATCACGATCGTAGTCATCATAAAAATACATTCATTATAAATCATAAGATGCAACAGTGATAGTCATAAGATACTAAATAAGCAATCAACATAAGTCATACTAGGGCACTAAATAAAACAATATAAATTGTAAAGATACTGTACAAGGAACAAAGTCCTAATCAAGGAGCGATCCAACCTAGAACTAAGGAGAAATTTCCTAGTGGTGAGAATAATTAATCAGTGGAATGGCTTGCCTGCAGAAGTTGTGGGTGCTCCAACGCTGGAGGTTTCTAAACTGAGATTGGACAGCTGTTTGTCCAGAATGTCTAGGGTCTCCTGCTTGAGCAGGGGGTTGGAGTAGAAGACCTCCAAGGTCCCTTCCAACTTCGTTGACCTATTATTCTGTTAAAATCGAACAAACCATATTATGGCTTAGCATGATAGTTGAACTCAATTTTGATCAGTTTTGTTATGTCCAGCAAAAAGAGAAGGAGGAAGATTTTCTTAGATCTACTCTTTTTTATGACTGCAGAATCTTGTTTCTAACTTTCAAGTGTCCACCATATATAGTTCTAGAATTTTTACCCTGAAGTTTCCACCTAGCTCTTCCAATCTTGTCTTCAGAACCATGATCTGGTTGAAGAAAAGTTGGCATTTGACCCAAATCAAATCCAGAAAGCTATCTGGTGGCACCTTAGGGATGAGTAGGTTTGTTTCCCACAGTACACTAATTAGCCCTGGAGGTGCCACCCGTTTTCTGCTGTTTTGCTGGCAGCACATGAAAGCTGCTACCTCTCTGGAAATGGCTTCAATGAGGCAGCCTCGCAGGGCTCTTCACTTCTCCTCTGTGAGTCAAGCTAATTGGCCCAGAAGGACGTTTGTACAGTAAGAGGAAGGCACTGCTAAGGCTGCTTACGCAATCAAAGGGATGAGCATCGGAGGAGGCCCACAAAGCCTATCAGAGGCTCATTATCTAAGGGGGGGGGGAAAAGAGCTAAATGAAGACATCTGAGAAGGTTGTAGGAGTTATAGGCAGAGAATGCGCATGGTTTCACTCAAAGAGATCAACTCGGGGGATCAATTCAAGCAACATGGCCAAAGAAGCTGGAATTTTCTTCCTGGGAGACGGGTGGGGAGCAGGGGTGTACCTAGATGTGGATCCTCTAGGGCAGGGGTGTCAAACTCAAGGCCCATGGGCGAGATTCGGCCCACGGGGTGCTTAAATCTGGCCCGTGGGGCCAGCCTGGATATATCAAAAGACCGGCCCCTGCGGCCCCCGGAGGCCTATTTTCAGCTTCCCCGGTCCCCTGCAGCACTCTGCTGGCCAAAAAGGGCTGCACAGATGCCCGTCAAGGCCCCTGCGTGGCCCGTTTTTCTCTGTCAATGTGTTGCTGGAGGCCAGTGAAGCTGAAATTGGGCTGTGGGGAGGGGGGGCTCGTTGGGCCTCCACGTGGCTCATTTTTGGCCAGCAGAGTGCTGCAGGAGGCCATGGAGGCTGAAAACGAGGCACGGGGAGGTGTGCACGGTCCCCCGTGCCCCGTTTTCGCCAGCAAAGTGCTGCAGGAGACCTCTGTCCCACCTCTTGCCCTCTCCCCGTCTCCCCGCCGGCCTGCAGAAGAGAACTGCAGTGCTGATCCGGCCCTCAAAGAAATCCAGTTTGACATCCTTTCTCTAGGGGAACGATATTCCCACGGGCAAATGCACGTTGCCCTCGACATAACAACCCCAATGGAGCCCGTAATTTCCGTTGCTTAGCTCAGCGAGGAAGTCGTTACATGCGTTATGCCCCATTGCCACTGTGGTTAAGTGAATCCCTGCAGTGGTTAAGTGAATTGCTAACAGTTGTTAAGCTGCGTTTGTGTCTGAGCGTGAGAGAAATTTGGGGCTCGCTCCCTTCATTTTGACGGCCTTGTTTGGCCCGTCCTGGAAGGAGCCATTTTCTTCTCACTGCTGAGTAGAGTTGTTGAGCTTTTCTTGGTTGAAAAATAACAGAGTTGGAAGGCAGGAAGCCCTATACCAGCGATGGCTAAACTTTTTGTTGTCGCGTGCCGAAAGTGTGCGGTGTGCATGCAACAGCGTGCGCGCATGCCTGCACCCATAATGCAATGTGTTCGTGACCCCTCCAGCTCACCCCACTCTCCTGCGCATGTACACCTGAGCCCCCTCGCTCCCCCTGCGCATCCGTACATGACCCCAGTGCTCCCCTTGCCACCCCACACATCCTTGCACACCCCCCCACACTCTGTTTTGGGCCTAGTAGGCCTCCCTGCAGCCTCCTGGGAGCAAAAACGGGCAGCGGGGGGGGGGGGCTGCACCACACACCCCGTGTCCCATTTTGGGCCTAGTAGGCCTCCCTGCAGCCTTCTGGGAGCAAAATGGGCGCCCCCAGGGCCTGTTTTTGCTCTCAGGAGGCTGCAGGGAGGCCTACTAGGCCCAAAACGGGGAGCACGGGGGCACAGTGCAACCCCCCTGCACTCCCCACATGCGTGTGCATGTGACCCCGCACTCCCCCGTCCCCTGCGCATGCGCACACATCTCCCGCATGCGCCCCACCCCCTGCGCATGTGTGGCAGAGACCTGAAAATCAGCTGGCTGGTGGGAAGCGCACTCGCATGGTGGAGCTGAGCTGGGGTGATGGCTCGTGTGCCTGCAGAGAGGACTCTGTGTGCCACCTATGGCACGCATGTCATAGGTTCACCCTATACCATTTCAGACAAATGGTTATCCAACCTCTTCTTAAAAACTTCCAGTGTTGGAGCATTTACAACTTCTGGAGGCAAGTTTTTCCACTTATTAATTGTTCTCACTGTGAGGAAATTTTTCCTAGTTTCTAGGTTGCTTCTCTCATTGATCAATTTCATGGTGCTTTTGGGTCTGCTTTCTGGTGCTTTGGAAAATAGGTTGGTTGCTCCTCTTCTTTGGGACAATCCGCCAAATCCTGGATGACTGCTATCATGTCACTCCTAGTCCTTCTTTTCATTAAATTAAACATTACCCAGTTCCTGCAACCGTTCTTCATATGTTTTAGCCTCCAGTCATCTTCTTCGCACTCTTTCTAGAGTCTCAACATCCTTTTGATATCGTGGCGACCACAACTGGGTGCAGTCTCCCAAGTGTGGCCTTACCAAGGCATTATAAAGCGGGACTAACGCTTCATGTGATCTTGATTCTATTTTCGCTAGGAAGGTTGTTTGAGTGTACCCGCGGGATTTATAGATTATAATGTACGATTTAGAAAAAGCAATTGAAATTTTATCCCGCCTAGTTTGGCTGTAACTCTAGTGCAATGTTTCTCAACCTTGGTATCTTGAAGATTGTGTGAACTTCAACTCCCAGAATTCCCCAGCCAGCCTTGTTCACACAATCTTCAAGGTGCCGGCGCTGAGAAACACTGCTCTAATGAGTAGTTCCTATGTTGTAACTAAACTGTGGTGGAATGTGCCAGATTTGTATGATGAGATAAGTCATTGCTAGCCTCACTGGTTAGTCCATGGGGTGTAAATAAATCCCCAGAAGCAGTGTAATTGGTTTTAAATTTCTTTTGGATGAATTCCCTGTGAGACCTTCTCGCAAACTTGTTTCCTATACGCAAGTGGAATGCAAGGAAACCCAGAACAGCCCAACTACATAAAATAATTTCATATTTTTTCAAGCAGTCCCAACTCTGCCCCCCTCCCTTCTGTAAATTATTAATTTGAATTTAACTGTTTCAACTAATTCTGATGAAAACACTTGTGCGTCAGCAAACTCAGGTGACTTCTGCGTCTTATCCAGTAATAGAAAAGGATCACTTTTTAAAGGTAGATGATGGTAGAAAACTTTTTCCAGTTATATGTAGTTTTCGGTTAACAATGGGAATTGGGTCCATAATCTTTAGTAAACAATGTGATTGTATAATATGATGTTACATGACCAATTGTTTAGCTAAGGTAGTGGTGGCTAACCTTTTTGGGCTCCTGTGCCGAAAATTGTGTGCGCTAGCACCCAGAAGGCAATGCATGCGGGCCACCCCCATGTACATGCGTGTGCAATTCCCCCCGCCGTCCCCTTACATGCACTGCATATGCGCACGACTCCCAGCTGATTTTCGGCCCGTTTGAGCCCTTTTTTGGCCTCCCAGAGGCTCGAGGGAAGCTTCTGCAGCCTTTGGAGGCCGAAAAATGGGCCTGTTTCGTCACTTCTGGCATTTTCGGAAATACAGGAAGTGATGAAAAAGGCCTGTTTTCTGGCCTCCAAAAGCTGCAGAGGCTTCCCTCGAGCCTCTGGGAGGCCGAAAATCAGCTGCGCAGTGCGGGTAAGCTTGGCTGGGGCTCGCGTGCCCGCACAAATGGCTCTGTATGCCACCTGTGGCACACGTGCCACCGGTTTGCCATCACGGAGCTAGAGCAACGTTGGCGACCCTTGTTGCTGCTGTTAAAGTGAGGATCACAGATTGTTAAGTGAGGATATCCCCGTGACTTCCTGCTGATTTCCAACAAAGTCATTGGGAAAGCCAGCAGGAATTTAATGGAGAGTTCTAGGTTGCTCTTAAGCTGCTGCACATTCATGGCTGGGCTTAGAGTGATTACTGCAAATGCCAAGAGGACACTCATGTATGGTATGCAGGTAGCTGCCATGGCCACCAGGATCTTGTACTTCATAGCCAGGCTCATGAGGCCAAAAAAGAAAAGAAAAAACATCAGGAGGGGAAGCAACTTACTGGAGCAACTTGCAACCTTCCCTGCTGGCTTCCCCATTGACTGCTTATGGGAAATCTGGGGAGGCACCAATGGCAGTCACATGACCATGGCTCCTAGCAGCCATCATAAGTTGAATCTGATGACGACGGGTGCTGGGACAGCCAGAACTTTGAGGTGTGGTGATAGATACCATTCGTTCAAAACCGTCGTAACTTTGAAAAGTCACTGAACGAGTGGTGGTTCACTCTGTGAGATATCCATTGACATCTTCTGTTTTCTTCTCGGACCTGACGATTATCCATGACCTCAGTTGCAAAGCGAGAACCTCAAATCGTTATTGTGATGGGTTGATCTCCAGAGTTGAAGTATCAACCACTACTGAATGGGTAGAATAGAATACGATGGTTCAATTAACCATCATTCACTTCTCTTCACTGCGGCAAAAAGAATGGTTGTAAAATGGGCAAAACTCAGTTAACAACTTCCTCCTTACCTCTTTTGGGCTCAGTTGCAATCGTAAGGTGAGGACTTCCTGTGCTAAAATTCTGAGTTACTGACCTCCATTTTTTTTTTTTTGTTCCCATCAGTTGCAGATCTAAGAGTTTTTGACTTCCTTCTTGTGATTCGACATTTCGACCTCTAAGAAAAGCCAAGTGGAATCCCGCCTTCTCTTCTGGAAGGGGGAAGAATCCCTTCTTCTTCAGCGCGGTCTCCTCTGCTCTCCCCCCATAAACTTTTCGGAGACTGGGGGATTGCAATGGAGCCCAGGGAAAATTTAGGCCCTTCCCGGCCAAGAGGAAGTGAGACGGACTTCTTGGCATCTACTATTGCTTCTGCCAAAGCTCCTTCTGCTCTTGGAGGATCTGGGGAAATCCTGCTCTCTACGCCCAGCTCTGCGAAAGGGATCTCAGGGAGCGGGGATCACCACCATATGGAAATTGAGGAAGAGGATGAGCTTTGCTCCAGGAGGGATGTGGATTCGATTTCCAACGCCGACAGCGAGAAGTGGGTAGCTGGCGACGGTCTGGAGGAACAGGAATTCTCCATCAAGGAGGCCAACTTCACTGAGGGAAGCTTGAAGTTGAAAATCCAGACCACCAAGAGGGCCAAGAAGCCCCCCAAAAGCCTAGAGAACTATATCTGCCCTCCAGAGATCAAAATCACCATCAAACAATCTGGGGAGCCCAAACTTTCAAGAGCTGGGAAAAACAGCAAAGCTTCCAGAGAAGAAGACCATTCCCACTCCAAAAAGAAGGTAAGGGGACATATCTTCTTCTTTGGCGTGGGATGGAGATCGGGAAGGAAGGGTGTGTTCCTTCTTCTGTTTTGACAGGGGGTGGAAAGGGGCATTGTCTCCTTCAGCCTTTTTTTCCACGAGGGAAGTTCTCAAGGGCTTTGGAGAGAGACGGGACCCTGTGGTTGGTTCAACGTGAACGAAATCTGGGCGTTCCTTCTTGACTTCTGTTTTCACCGAGGGTGGAAAGGGTCATTGTCTCCTTCAGCCTTTTTTCCATGAGGGAAGTTCTCAAGGGCTTTGGAGAGGGAGAGAGACGGGGAAATCCCCGTGTTTGGTTCAATCTGAACAAGATGAAATCTGTGTCCCTTCTGAACGGGGCATTTGCAATCTAAACATGGGACAACAGGTGGACCAGATAAACAGATGGAAGAGGGGGAGGAGGGGACGTCAAAAGACAAGGACCAGATGCTATTAGCATAAGAAGCTTGGAGATCTCCTGCAAGCCAGATGCTTTACCAATGTAAGGGGGGGGGGGGCTCAGCTGAAGGCGGTTTGGAAGAGTTGTTTGCAGGACAATATAATGGCCCGCGCACAACAAAGAGCAGGCCTTGAAACCGGAAGAGCCTGCAGGGTTTAAAAGCCCCCCCCCTCCTTTAAAAAAAAATTTACTTTTGTTTTTCATCAGAACAAATTCTAAGAGGATACTTTGGGGGACAGCTGGACAACAGTTTTGCACAGAAGCATTTTCCCTTTGCAAAACGGCGCACTTTTAGTTTTGTGTGGGCGAGAAGGATTTTATTGGGGGTGGGGGGAGATTCAATTTTGGGGGAGAGACTGAGGTTTGCAACCGAGGTTGACGGTCAGCACCACAATGATATCCATTTGGTCTTTTGTGGACTTTTTAATTTAGAGATAGGTGAAGGAAAATGAATTTAGTTTAGATTTGTTTCTAGGGGAGGCCAGGAGCTCATGAGAGAATGTTGTTTGGATCAGACACCCACTCAAAAGGGAGCAATTATCTGTTGCAAGTCACTTTACAGATTGTGCGTTTTGTGTGTCTGTTTGTGTGTCTAGGATTCAAATGGAATTTGACCATTCAAAAATGAATGGTCCTGCAATTTGAGGAAAGATATGCCCTAAATGTGTGTGTGTGTGTGTGTGTGTGTGTGTGTGTGTGTGTGTGTATCTATATATATCTGTATATCTATATCTATGTCTATCTATATACATATACATATACATATAAGGATGGCAGATGAGATTCTGCCGAAACGTCGCTATAATAAAAGCACAAATATTAAGATGTGGGAAAATACCCGAAGAAACCTAAATACCATACATATAAATACCCGCGAAAACATAAGAAAACAAATATACCTATAAATATCTATCTATCTATCTCCCCATATCCATTAAGTGGCTTCAACTTTACCTCAAATTAAGGGATTACAGGGTCATAAAAAGGGAATTATTCAAGTTTATAGCAGAAATAAAGTGACTTCAGACTGTAATAACACTTCCAGTTCAATACATCATAATTAAGATTAAGGTGAAAATCAAGGAAATTTGTTTTTCTAATCTTAGAGGTTCTACTGTACAAATATACTCTTATCCACAAACATTGTGTGTGTATGTGTGTGTATGTATGTATGTATTTATGTATGTATGTATGTATTGGGTGTTTGAAACATATCTATCTATCTATCTGTCTGTCTGTCTGTCTGTCTGTCTGTCTGTCTGTCTATCTATCATCTATCTATCATATGTCTTGTCCGCCTGTCTATCTGTCTGTCTTTTTGTTTCAAACATCCCAAATGATTTTTAGTAGGGGCAAATCCATCAGATGCTGCTATTCCAAGCACAGTGAATCATTTTACCTCTCGATTTTTCTGAATTTGGTAGTAAATTTCAGGAGCACTTCCCAAGTTGAGTTTGAGCAGGATAGCAAAGTCCCAGGGGCCGGATCAGTGAAGATTTTAATATTTGTATTAGGAATTTGACGCATAAACTTTTTGTATGCAGGATGTCTGTAAAGGTTTTGTGCCAACTCTTAAAATGTGGATAGTATTTTCCCAAAAATGTGTGATGTTTTTTTTGCCGATACAACCTAGTGATTCCATGCACTGTTTTTCTATCTATGCAAATAGTACAGCTTGGATAATAACACTGTTATTTCTGGATATCTCTTGGGCTTAAAAATACAGTAGGTGGTAATCTTTTTTTCCCTTCCATTTCATCATTGCTGTAGCGATGTTCACACCACATGCAGAAATAGCCAAAGTAGTAACAGCTGCGTGCGAGTAAAATGTGTGTTTAGTTGATGCCGTGTCTGGAGCTTTTTAACTGTGCAAAATCCATTTTGGGGTTTGGTTGTACAAGAACATGGGTTAAATCGGTGAATCAGTTGCGCAAATGTACTTCTCTGTTTTTCTCCTTAGGCCTGTTTTGGAAGCTGTTTTTTGCTGTATGTTCTTTAACATTTATTTCGTGCTTTATACTCCTGAAAGACTGGTTGGGTTAACACATACCTAGCCATAGTTTTTATGCCATTATAGTTTATTAAACTATAACCTGAGGTTACCCAATGTGGCTAAGCCATGAACCAGTCACAAAGGCTGGGTTTGCTGAACTCGCTAAGCTAAAACTTAAACAAGCCACATTATGGGTCTGTATTTGAGTGTGTGTATGTGTGTGTGTGTATGTGTGCACACAAGTCAGTGTTTGACTCTGGACAACCACCTGGACAAGACCTGCATTTTTCTTGCTAATGTTTACTGAAATGGTTTGCCATTATTTACTTCCTAGGGCTGAGGTAGAGTGACTGGCCAAGGGCATCCAGTTGGCTTTGTGCCTCTGGTGGGACTAGAGCTCATGGTCTCCCAATTTCTAGCCTGATGCCTCAACCATTAGACCAAACTGACTCTTTAATGGGTTAGTAGCAAGTATAAGGGACGCGGTGGTTCAGTGGCTAAGATGCTGAGCTTGTCGATCAGAAAGGTTGGCGGTTCGGTGGTTCGAATCCTTAGCGCCACGTAATGGAGTGAGCTCCCGTTCCTTGTCCCAGCTTCTGCCAACATAGCAGTTTGAAAGCATGTAAAAAATGCAAGTAGAAAAATAGGGACCCCTTTGGTGAGAAGGTAACAGCGTTCCATGCGCCTTCGGCATTTAGTCATGCCGGCCACATGACCACGGAGACGTCTTCGGACAGCGCTGGCTCTTCGGCTTTGTAACGGAGATGTGCACCGCCCCTAGAGCTGGAAACGATTAGTATGTATGCGCGAGAGGAACCTTTACCTTTAGCGAGTATCAAATCAATTGATACTTGGATTAGATAGATAGATAGATAGATAGATAGATAGATAGATAGATAGATAGTGTGATGACAGGATGTATCAAAAATATAACAAAAACCAAAATGTAAATAAAGGTCCTTTAATACCTTCAACTTGGCTTCACTGTTTAATTGTTCACGATTGAAGATTAAACTATTTTCAGAATAACATTCCAAACGAAAGAAATACAGTTCAAATTCCAAGAGCAGAAAACGAAGCAAAAACCAAAAAAAACCCGCACTGAATAAAGTTCCATGACAGACCAGGATAAATAATTACAAACTTGAGGAAGATAACCAGGTACAGTCCATTGGAAGAACGCCAACCAAGATAAACCTCATCTAGGAATAAAACACTATTTTGTCTCCAGCGTTTGCTAGCATGTAGGTCCAAACTCTTATGCAGATCTCACACCTGCAACCCATGAAGAGGATCATGGCCCTCTCCTCCCGAGTAGACCACGTTTTCCCCTAATCTTCTCCTTCCTGCGTGCCCTAGGATGTATAGGGGATGGGCCTGGGTCCTCCTCTGCCTGCTCAGCCAGCCTCTGCCCTTCCCCAGCCTCCTCCACAACCTCTGGAGCCACCTTTCCACTCCCTGTTGGCTGTTCCTCCTCTTCCTCAGAGTCAGTCTCCACCAGGGGCATGACAGACGGACAGACAGACAGACAGACAGACAGATAACAGAGCCATCAAGTTGCTTTTGACACTTACCAACCAGATAGGCAGTACAACAATAACAGTGGCATCCTGGCCACATGGATAATTCAGACAGAATATCCTGCCTTCTACCTGTGCACCTTATCAAGTGTTTATCAAGAAAAAAAGGGCTAAGTTTATCAGACCAGGTTGGTCAGGCCAGAAGATGGCCTTCCTTGCTGACATTTACCTGACAACATAGCTGACCAAAATCAATTTCAAAATGATCTTGACGAGAGAATAACAGAACACATTTTGATGGAGGCCAACGCAAAGTTCTTCACTTGGGAAACAGAACTGAAATGCAGAAATGTCAAAATTTTGTGTTGGTACTTGCGAAAAAGATTTTGGAATAAATTCTCGATCTCTTGTGAAGTCACAGTTGGATCTTATTCTGTAATGATGAGACCCCCATCTAAGTGTGGGAAAGAAGGAAGGAAGGAAGATGAATTTTAGAAGGGAGGGAGGGAAGAAGGAAGGAAGATTAATTTTAGGAAGGAAGGAAGGAAGAAGGAGGGAGGAAGGAAGATTTAGAGAAGTAGAAGCAGGCTCATAGAAGGAAAACCTTTTCCAATCCTACTTGATTGGAGGATTAGATTTTAAGACCTGTGAAAAAGGATTGAAACGAATTGGGGACAGTTAGTTTTCAGCAGGAGGTGAAATTGAATGACCAACCTTTTCGTTCAAGTTTTTTATGAGTTTATGGCTTAATACCTTGATAAGAATTTACTTTTGCACAGAACGATAGCAGAAGTATAAGGAATTGAAACAGACAGATTCATGGACCAGTAGGAATTAAGAAGGTCCGTCCCAAACATCAGGGATTAAAGAGAGGGAAAGGCGGAAACGCCAAAAAATCTTATCGGGGATAGGAATGAGATTTTAAGTGGGTTGCAACAGATGTCCTTTGGGCAAAAGAATTTGCAAGAAAGACAGAGAGGAGTCAAGTTGATGATCTGAGTAGGACAACAAAGTTGACTTAAGAAGCAGAGGTTGCAGTAAATTTGAGGGGAAAATTTACTTACGACCACAATTTGAGTCCAGAATTTCTGTGGTTCAGTGAGAGATTTGTTCAATTTGCCCTGTTTTACGACCCGTCTTGCCACAGTTAATTGAATCACTGCACTGGATAAGTGAACATTTAAATGAACATTTAACTCGAGGACTACCCGTACGGGCGGAATTATGACAAGAAGCGGATTGTTCGAATGGTGGATTAAGAAAGAAGCACATCAGCTGCTGAGCGATGTCCACTTTCAACAACACTTCAGTGGAATATTACATTCTTGTTGGGCCCCTCTTTGCTTTCCCCCCCCCCACAAAAGTTGACCTCTGCACAGAAGTTCAGATTTTACTCAGAAAAACAAAGGATGTCCCCATTCAAATCAAGCCTCCCCCCAAAGCAGAATTCAACAGGAAATTAGCAATTGAGGGCCTAATCCCAGAAATGATGCTATAATCTCAAAGTGAACAACACCATGAGGAGGGGATTTCCAAGGAACTGGTGATTTATTGGAGTAAACAACCCTGAAAAACCGTTGTTTGAGGCTGCCACCCTCTGAGTCCTGTTTTTTTTTTTTTTTAAGGTAGAATTTGTACAGAGAATTATGCTTTTCTTTCCAGACTTTTGGAATTGGTATTTGTTTCTTGAAAATTATCAATGCAAGAAATGGATATAGATCTGGATTTTCAAAAACCTGGTACATGTCCTTTCTTTCTTTCTTTCTTTCTTTCTTTCTTTCTTTCTTTCTTTCTTTCTTTCTTTCTTTCTTTCTTTCTTTCTTTCTTTCTTTCTTTCTTTCTTTCTTTCTTTCTTTCTTTCTCTCTCTCTCTCTCTCTTTCTTCCTTCCCCTCCCTCTCTCCCTTCTTTCTTTTTCTTCATTCTTCCTTCACTCCTTCCTTCCTTCCTTCCTTCTTTCTTTCTTTCTTTCTTTCTTTCTTTCTTTCTTTCTTTCTTTCTTTCTTTCTTCCTTCCTTCCTTTCCTTCCTTCCTTCCTTCCTTCCTTCCTTCCTTTCCTTCCTTCCTTCCTTCCTTCCTCCCTCCTTCCTTTCTTTCCTTCTTTCTTTCTTTCTTTCTTCTTCCTTCCTTCCCTCCCTCTCCTCCTTTCTTTTCTTCATTCTTCCTTCACTCCTTCCTTCCCTTCCTTCCCTCCCTCCCCCTCCCTCCCTCCCTCCCTTCCTTCCTCCTTCCTTCTTTCTTTCCTTCCCCCTCCCTCCCTCCCTCCCTCCCTCCCTTCATTCTTCCTTCCTTCCTTCCTTTCCCCAAATAATTTTATTATAACTTTCCCATTAGCTGATCAATCATTGCCGTTCATGGACATTTTTATTGGTTCTTTTATTGCCTTTTACATTGTTTCCATTGTTTTAAAATTGTAAGACTTGTGAGATGCCCAGAGTCACCTGTTTGATTTGGGTGGCTAGATAAACTAATGTTCGAAGTTAATGACAGAAATTTTGGCCTCCACTGTGGCCATAAGTCAAGGACTATACCTGTACCAGAGTCTGCTTTGTATTGTGTACTACTTTAAGATAGTCTTGGCCGGTTGGGGAATTCTGGGAAATGTAGTCCACATGTCTTAAAGCTGGAGAAACCCTGGTACAGAAGCTGTCGTTCTCTTCATTCCTCCTTTCTTTTATTTTCCTTTCTTTTTCCCGCATTCCCTGCTTCTGTCTAAGTAAACCTTTTTTATTTTTTAAATCAAAGTGCAGCCTTGCGAAATTCTCCTTCAAGTCTCTTTCCCTTTGCATCATTTGCTGCTTCGGGGAATGAAAATTCATGTTTTTGGACATCTTGCAAGTGAGATAACCTGAGATAAAGGAGCTGTATCTGTTTTGGAAAGAGCCAATGCCTCCTGCAGCTTCTGAGGAAAATCTGGAAGAAGTTCAGATTAGGTCAGAGCTCAGAATTCCTGAATAAACTTTTTGAGGGTAGGGTTCTTGTTTGCATTCAAGGAAGCCCCGGGCGAATTCTCCCTGCTTCAAAAGCAGTGATCTTTCTCAACAAGCTGGGAAAAATGTCTGTTTGAAGATGACTGGGAACTCACAAGGAGTGGAAGAAACAAAATCTTCTTTTTTGGGAGAGTGGGAAGTGCCATCAATCTGCCCCAGTCTTTCTTGAACAGGCACCTTCAGGTTATCTGGCGCTGTTTTTGGAATATTTTTATATTTATATTTATATACGTGTGTGTGTGTGTGTGTGTGTTTATTTATTTATTTATTTATATTTATATTATTCAGCTTTGTTCGGGTATTTTCCCACGTCATTGTAGTTGTGCTTTTAAAGTTGTACTTTAACATCATTTGTAACATTTGTACATCAACTACAATGATGTGGGAAAATACCCGAACAAAGCTGAATACCATACATGTAAGTACCCACGAAAATTTAAGAAAACACACACACACACACTCGCACACAAGCTTTGGAAGTAACTCAGTGTATTATTGAACATAACCAAATAGTCCTCCTTCCAACTCTTTTCCTCACAGCAACCCTGTGAGGTAGGTCGGGCTGTGTGTGTGAGAGAGGGGGGGAAACTGGCCTTAAAGTGCCTTAGCTGGCTTTCACACCAGGCGGGACTAGAACTCACCGTTTCCTGGTTGATTGGGTCACTTAGCCAGCTGTCATATCTAAGGCGGGACTAGAACTCCCTGTCTCCTGGTGATTGGTCCAAAGTCACCAGTTGGCTTTCATGCCTAGGGTGGGACTAGAACTCCCTGTCTCCTGGTGATTGGACCAAAGTCACCTAACCATCTTTCATGGCTAAGGTGGAACTAGAACTCCCTGTCTCCTGGTGATTGGGCCAGAGTCACCCAGCCAGCTTTCCCAAAGGTGCTTTTGGAAAAGTCAATTGGACTTCCTTTGATTTTTTTTTTCCCTTGAAGACTTTTAGCTTCTCATCCAAGAAGCTTCTTCAGTTCTGTACAGAACAGTTGTTAAGTGAGCGAGAACGCTTCTGTGCCTGGGTTTCCCTCCATTTTACGACCTTTCTTGCCACAGTCATGAAAGTGAATCACTGCAGTTGTTAAATTAGTAACACAGTTGTAAAGAGAATCTGGCTTCCCCATGGACTTCCCTTGTCAGGAGGTTGTAAAATGGGCTCCCATAACCCTGGGACACTGCAACCGTCATAAATGTGAATCCGTTGCCATGTATCTGACTTTTGATGCACGCGATCGTAGGGATGCTGCAGTGGTCTATGTGAAAAATGGTCATAAGTCACTTTTTTCAGTGCTGTTGCAACTTTGAACGGTCACTAAACGAACTATTGTAAGTTGAGGACTACTCGTATATTTATAATTTGTTCTTAGGTGGTGCAGGGTGGTGATGAACATTTGGAGATCAGCATGGAGAGGAGGATTGTTCAGTGTGTATGGACAATCCCAAGTCAGTATTGGCCCTATTCCTATAAAATCAGCCTGCACCAAAATAAGAAATAAAAGAACTTTTCTTTGGGAGATTTTATAAGTCGTTGAAATTTCCGTCGTTTTGATTTTCCACACACACAGGGCCCTTCCAAACTGTTGATCTGATTTTGAAATGTGATTCGTAGGTTGGACAGCCATTTGTCTGAAACGTTGTGTAGGGTTTGCTGCTTGGGCAAGGGGTTGGACTAGAAGACCTCCAAGGTCCCTTCCAATTCTCTTATTCAGTTACTAGTAGCTTTGATGGAACTCCCTTGGAATTAAAATCTCCGACTTGAAATCCTGTACGGGTTGCAACTGGTCTGCTCTCAACCATTCATCATACTTTTGTAGTGACACAACATAGTGGTATCGCAACAATAGGCCCTGCCCTGCATTGGCATTGTGATGTGGACACACAAAGTGGGACTTGCACAGTCAGTGTGGGATTGGCTGTATTGCTATCTTGCAGACGCTATTGTGTGCAGCCTTGATAAGTAATAATGGCGTGTTTCTTCGGCTTCTCATCCTGTGTGGAAGAGGGATGACTCATCTTGGACAGGACATCCGTTTCTGTTGTGCGTTAATTTGGATTCAAACCTTGGCTTGGGACTATTTTGAGGTCCATCTTGGTGGATTTCTAGAGTGAAGGAATTGAGGTAGGCTGCCATTTTGGCGGAGTGGAGAAGATGCTGTTTCAGAAACTAGGAGATTGAGTTGTAGTTCCTCCTTGGGATGAAAGTCAGGATGAACGTCACTTGGGTGACTTTGGACCATCACTAGGTGATGCAGAATTCTAGTTCCGCCTTAGTGAAGAAAGTTGCCTGGGTGAATTGGGACCAATCACTAGGAGACGGTGAGTTCTAGTCCCGATTTAGGCATGAAAGCTGCCTGGGTGACTTTGGACCAATCACTAGGAGACTATGGGTTCCACCTTAGGCATGAAAGCCAGCTGGTGACTTTGGTCCAATCACTAGGAGACGGTGAGTTCTAGTCCTGCTTTAGGCATGAAAGCTAGCTAAGTGAGTTTGAAGCAATCACTAGGAGACTGTGAGTTCTAGTCCCGCTTTAGGCATGAAAGCTGCCTGGGTGACCTTGGGCCAATCACTAGGAGAGGATGAGTTGTAGTCCCACCTTATGCATGAAAGCCGTCTGGGTGACTTTGGTCCAATCACTAGGAGACAGTGAGTTCTAGTCCTGCCTTAGGCATGAAAGCCAGCTGGGTGAGTTTGAAGCAATCACTAGGAGACCATGAGTTCTAGTCCCACCTTAGGCATGAAAGCTGGTAACTTCGGGCCAATCCACATAACTTGAGGCCAATCACCAGGAGATGATGAGTTCTAGTCCCACTTTAGGCATGAAAAGCTGCCCTGGGTGACTTCGGGCCAATCAACCAGAAGACGATGAATCCTAATCCTGGCTTAGGCGTGATAGGCGTGAAAGCCGGTTGGGTGACTTAGCGCTAATCCTTCTCTCTCTCTCTCTCTCTCTCTCTCTCTCTCTCTCAGCCCGATCTATCTGGTGGTAGTTGGGAACCTGATGTACACGGCCCTCAAATGCACGGAATCAAGGCAGGAGATAAATCTTAACGCATGCATGTTTTAAAAAACAATTCATCTTCATTTGTTTTTCAAGTGCCAGGTTTCTCAGCCAAAGCCTGCTGGTAGTTGTTGGGTTTGTCTTTGATGGCGGAGGTGGTAAACGCTCTTTGACACAGATTTACAATGGGAATGCGGACGGACCTGTTTCCCCGGGAAGCTGCTCTGAAGAACCTTCTGTGGGGATTTATGAGCCTGGGCAGCCTAAATCTGTCGTTTGAAGTGTAGCACGCCTGTAATTTCCTGACCTAACAACCTACAAAAAAGGACGGCTTGGGCTTCAAATGAGTTGCTGGCCAACAGCTTCAAGCGAGGCTTGAGACGGAGGACACTAAAAATAGGTGGTTAGGAGAGTTTGAAGTCTTTTCAGACTCGGATTGAGTAGTTGGTTAGGAATAAGGTAGGGAGATCTATGATTGATATCCTGTCTTTCCACCAGGAAACTCGAGAGAGATCCCTCCCTCCTTCCCTCCCTCCCTCTTTCTCCTCCCTCCCTCCCTCTCTCCCTCTTTCTCCTTCCTTCCTTCCTTCCTTCCTTCCTTCCTTCCTTCCTTCCTTCCTTCCTTCCTTCCTTCCTTCCTTCCTTCCTTCCTTCCTCCTGTCTTCCTTCCTCCCACCCTCCTCCCTTCCTCCCTCTTTCTCCTTCCTTCCTCCCTCTTCCCTCTTCTCCTTCCTTCCTCCCTCCCTCCCTCTGTCTCCTTCCTTCCTTCCTCCCTCCCTCCCTCCCTCCTTCCTCCTTCCTTCCTTCCTTCCTTCCTTCCTTCCTTCCTTCCTTCCTTCCTTCCTTCCTTCCTTCCTTCCTTCCTTCCTTCCTTCCTTCCTCTGTCTTCTTCCTCCCACCCTCCTTCCCTTCCTCCCTCTTTCTCCTCCCTCCCTCTGTCTCCTTCCTTCCTCCCTCTCCCTCTTTCTCCTTCCTCCCTCCCTCCCTCCCTCCTTCTGTCTGCTTCCTTCCTTCCTTCCTTCCTTCCTTCCTTCCTTCCTTCCTTCCTTCCTCCCTCCCTCCCTCCCTCCCTCCCTCCCTCCCTCCTCCCTCCCCTTTGTCCTTCCTCCATCCATCTGTCCGTCCGTCTGTCCCTCCCTCCCTCCCTCCCTTTCCTGTGGCATAACATGGGGCAAAATTCACTTAACCACTGTCTCACTTAGCAACAGAAATTTGGGGCTGTATTGTGGTGGTAAATCAAGGACTCTGTGTACCAACTAAACCATTAGCGTAACGGAAACTCCTGAAGCAGTGCTAACTGGGTTCGATTGATTGTGATCGACTCAGAACGTGCCCACCTCTTTGAACAAAAGTGGCTAATTCAGTTTAATTCAGAATAGAGCTGGAAGGGACCTTGGAGGTCTTCTAGTCCAACCCCTTACACAAGCAGGAGACCCTGTACCATTTCAGACAAGGGGCTGCCCAGTCTCCTCTTAAAAACCTCCGGTGACTAACCTAAGACTACATCTTAGACCAGGGGTCTCCAACCTTGGCAACTTTAAGCCTGGCAGACTTCAACTCTGGCTGGGGAATTCTGGGTGTTGAAGTCCGCCAGTCTTAAATCTGCCAAGGTTGGAGACCCCTGTCTTAGTCTAATCTAAGACTAATCTACGTTGTACATCCCTACAACATATTCCTAACATACAGGTAGTCCTTGACTTAACAACCACAATTGAGCCCAAAATTTATGTCGCTGAGTGAGAAATTTGTTAAGTGAGTTTTTCCCCATTTGACGGCTTTCTTTGCCACGGTTGTTAAGTGAATCACTCCAATGGTTCAATTAGTAACACGGTTGCTAAATGAATCTGGTTTCTTCTTTGCTTGTCTGAAGGTCGCAAAAGGGACTCTGCAACTGTCATAAATGTGAGTCAGGTGTGCAAATGTAAATCACGTCACCGTGGGGTTCAACGGTCATACGTGTGAAAAGGGGGCCGTAAGTCACTTTTTTCAGTGCCGTTGTAACTTCGAATGGTCATTAAGCGAATGGTCATTGAGGATTACCTGTATTACTACGGGTCACAAGTCCCAATGGTGGGGTGGACAATCCGGTTGTGTTGATCTCACGGCAACCCGCTGCCCAATATGGTGTTTTAAGCCCCCTCTCCATCTTACTTGGACAGGATCAATCTGCTTGGAAGGGCCGAGTTGTTTATACTCAATTGTGGTTGTTTATCCCACTTTGCCTGTGATATTTGGATTTTTTTCTTCTGGCAGAGCTCAAATCCGTCCATCTCTTTGGAGGGGAAACAAATAATAATAATAACAATACCACCACCCCAAATAAGACCCCCCCTTGTTGTGTTTGTTGTTGTTGTCTTGAATAAGCAGCATTTGCAGGATAGGATTTGAAGGGAAAAGAAACAGCCCAGTAGCAGTACTGGAAATTCTCCCACTAATAAACAGACTGTTTTATTTTCGTCTCACCCCTCTGTTTGCGAAAAGCCTTTTTCAGCGTAAAAAAGGAGACAGAGATCTCTTTTTTTAAACACACACAGACACCACACACACAAACACACACAGGAGCTTCAATTCGCGAAGGCTCTCAAGTTTTTTCCTCTCTTTTTCCCCCCTCATCATTTCAGGTTGATTGTGATTCGAGATTTGGGTTGGTGAGTGGGAGCCCCGTTTTGTGACGCTGTCTCTTTCCCCAATCTGGGTTTTGGGTGTATTTTTTTTTAATTACCTGTCTTATCTGTTTATCTGGAATAATTCGCTTCCCCCCCAAAAATCATGGTTGTGTTTTGGTAAGGCGTGAAAGCGCCTGGTTCTTACAAAACAGCAGCTGCAACCTCGGTGTGCATTAAGCAGCCTATTCATTTCATTCAGGCGCCTTAATGGCCCTTTGTGTAAAGGCAGAGTGAGGGGCGACCCACCATGCCTGCCTGGGCCGTGTCCCCCCCACCCCCCACCATTGTGTGAATTACGGCAGCACCCCTCTTTTCTCCTCCTCGCCCCCCTTTTCCCACCCCACTCCTGCATATGGATGGGAAGAGCCATCTGCTCCGCTAGCTTTTCTCTCTCTCTCTCTCTCTCTTCTCTCTTCTCTCTTTTCGCTGGCATTTTCTCTTTTGTTCTGAAAGGAAAACTCAAATTGGGCCAGTGTTTTTTTCAAGGGCCTTTAAAATAATAATAATAATAATAATAATAATAATAATAATAATAATAATAATAATAATAATAATAATAATAATAATCTTTAGTGAGATTCAAAGCCTTTGGGGCTGGTTGGTAACTCAACAGATCGAGTCCTAAGCAAGGACCTAGGAACTGCTCAGGTAGGATATAAGCTGTTCCAAGTAAGGTGGTTTTTTGTAGAATCAGGGTATTCAAGTCTGATAAATTCAGAATTTCCAAATAGCAAGGTAGCCCTTTAGTATTGCTCCAAGGGCTCCAATTACAATTGGGATAACACGATTTCTTTTTCCCAAGTCTCTCAACTTCAATTGGTAAGTCCCGATACTTTGTGATTTTTTCCTTGCTGTGAGTCTTCAATTCGTGCATCCCCAGGTATTGCAATGTCAATGAACCAAAACTTTTTCATTATTATTATTATTAATATTAATAATAATAATAATATACAAAAATGACAGTGTACACAGTGTAAACAATAATAATATAATTAATTATTATTATGGTTATTATTTTCCCCCCTCGAAGGCATCACATTGTGACTTTTCGTTCCCCGTGGAAAAGTCGTCTCCTTTTATCCTTCGTCTTGTCTCAAATTCGATTCCCTGTCATCTATCCATCCGTCCATACTGCCAGCACATCTCAGCTGCTGTGTCCTCAGCTGTGGGAAGCAGCTTCTCCTTCTCCACATCCTCCCCCCGTTTTCCAAAATAAATAAATTAAAAACCGAGTGTTAATCCCTAACGGGAGAGGCCGATCTCTTTCCCTCTTTCCCCTTATAGCAGGGATGTCAAAACTCAAGGTCTGGGGGCCAGATCCGGCCACAGGGGCTGCTTAGATCTGTCCTCTGGGAAACAGCGAAGGACCGGTCCATGGTTCCTCTGCCAGCAAAAATGGAACTCGGGAGGGCCGCGGGTGGCTCTTGCGAGCTGCATTTTTGTCAAAAGGTAGCAGGAGGCTGTCGCAGCCGAAAACGGAGTTCGGGAGCCCATTTTTGCTGGCAGAGTGCCTGGGCCACCACAGGCACCCCTGACATGAGTGATGTAGAGCTGGTCATGCCCACCCTGACTACGCCCAACCCCGGCTCTATGAGGTCAAATGCAACCCTGATGTGGCCCTCAATGAAATCGAGTTTGACACCCCTGCCCTATAATAGCATCCCCATCTGGCAGCCAGCCTGTATCTCGTCTCTATGCTGGCTGGAGAATTCTGGGAGTTGAAGTCCACAAGTCTTAAAGTTGTTTGTAGACCTCTGCCCTAAAGACATGAACCGAATAGGAAGTCATCAAAAGAGGTCTTTTGGTGTCAGCCGGTAATTAACTGCAGGAATGTTGAGCTAATTGCAGCCTCTGGACTGTCTTTTTTTTTTCTCTTTCCATTTTTTATTTTGATTGTATAAAATGCAAAAAAAAAAAAAAAAGACTTTCCTTGCCATGGTTGTTAGGTGAATCATTGCATTCGTCAAGGGAGTTGACTCAGCCTTCCATCCTTCCGAGGTCAGTAAAATGAGGACCCAGATTGTTGGGGGCCCATAGGCTGGCTCTGTAAACCGCTTAGAGAGGGCTGTAAATGGGTAGTGGGATTCTACTGGTTTGGACCAGGTTGTGCAAACCGGATGTTAAAGTTACAGCTGGTTCACTAAACCAGTATTTCAACCGATCAGCTGGCCCCTGACAAATGGCAGTCCAGTCTCTTCTTGAAAGCTTCCAGTGAGGACGCTCTCACAACTTCCGAAGGCAACTTCTGTTCCATCAGTTGATTGTTCTCAGTGTCAGAAAATTTCTCCTTATTTCCAGGTTGAATCTCTCCTTGATCAGTTTCCATCCATTATTCCTCGTCTGGCCTTTGGGTGCTTTGGAAAATAGGCTGACTCCCTGCTCTCTGTGGCAGCCCCTCAAATATTGGAAAACTGCTCTCCTGTCTCCCCTGGTCCTTCTCTTCTCTTCCCTAGACTAGCCATGCCCAGTTCCTGCAACCGTTCTTCATATGTTTTAGCCTCCAGTCCCCTAATCATCCTGGTTGCTCTTCTCTGCACTCTTTCTAGAGTCTCAACATCTTTTTTATAGTGTGGTGACTAAAACTGGATGCAGTACTCTAGGTGTGGCCTTACTAAAGCTTTATAGAGTCGTATTAGTACCTCACTTGATCTTGATTGTATCCCTCTGTTAATGCAACTTAGGATTGCGTTGGCTTTTTTGGCTGCCGTCGCACACTGTTGGCTCATATTGAACTGGTTGTCCACTAAGAGTCCAAGGTCCCTCTCATGGTTACTGCTATTGAGCCTGGTTTCACCCAGTCTGTATGTGTACTTTTGGTTTTTCTTGCCTAAGTGTAGGACTTTACTTTTCTCTACGTTGAATTTCATTTTGTTAGATACATCCCAGTGTTTCAGTCTGTCAATATCCATCTGGATCTTTATTTATTTATTTTTATTTGTCAATCGCTTACAAGGTAATAGGTATAAGTATATACATAGTTATGAATACATGAAATGGGTACATATAAGAAAAATAAAAGAAACAATAGGACAGGGGCGGTAGGCACGTTGGTGCGCTTATGCACGCCCCCTACAGACCTCTTAGGAAAGGGGTGATGTCAATAGTAGACAGTCTAAGGTTAAAGTTTTTGGGGTTTGGGGAGGAAACCACAGAGTCAGGAAGAGTATTCCAGACATTGACCACTCTGTTGCTGAAGTCGTATTTCCTGCAATCAAGTTTGGTGCGGTTAACCTTGAGTTTGTATCTACTGTGTGCTCTTATGTTGTTATGGTTGAAGCTGAAGTATTCATTGACAGGTAAGTCATTGCAGTGTATAATTTTATATACCATACTTAGATCAGACCGAAGGCGGCGTAGTTCTAGATTTTCTAGTTCTAGAATTTCAAGTCTGGTGGCATAAGGTATTCTACAACGAGTAGAGGAGTGGAGAACTCTTCTTGTGAAATATTTCTGGACTTTCTCAATTGTGCTAATATCAGATGTGGGTTCCAGACTGATGAGCTGTATTCGAGTATTGGTCTAGCAAATGTTTTGTGTGTTCTAGTTAGTAGTGTGATATTACCAGAGAAAAAGCTACGTAGGATTAGGTTAACAACTCTTAATGCCTTTTTGGCTATGTAGTTACAGTGGGCTCTAGCACTTAGATCATTAGAGATGAGTATTCCAAGGTCCTTTACAGAGCTTGGATCCTCAACAAGGTCTTGACTATTCAGCTTGTATTTTATTTTCTGATTTTTTTTGCCAACATGTAAGACAGAGCATTTATTTGTTGAGATTTGAAGTTGCCATTTGTTTGACCATTCTGATACATAGTCAAGATCTTTTTGAAGGGTAGCAGTATTGTCTTGAGCCTATCTTCTTGAGTGTTAGCTATTCCTGCCAGCTTGGTATCATCCGCAAATTCAGTAAGTTTCCCTTCTATTCCCTCATATTCAAGACGAAGCTGGCAGCCATTGTCTTGTTCTTCAGGATTTTGGCAGTTGTGAGAACGAACGTCCTTCAGCTGTTCCTAATTCCTGTGGGACTGGTTGTGAGTTTGCTTGCTTGCGTTGTGTCTTACAAGTGCTTTGTAATACCGCTTGTAGCTATGGTCGCATCTGCTGCTGGGCCTCTGTGTAAGGTTGACCTTCTGAATGATCAAGTTTCTTTCTTTTAAATTATGTGTGACCTTTGTCCTCTCATTTTTTGGTCTTGTGGATTTCCCCCCATGCCGGTTTTCTATATCCTTTGGACCCCTTCCTCCCCTCCATTGGGGACACAGCCCCTCCTCACTTGGTTTTTGGGTCTCTAGTTGTTGTTTTGTGTTTCAATTTTTTTAGAAATAATCTATCAAAATATAAGAGACAAAGGAATGGAAAACTGAGAGAAGGAAAAAGGAAGGAAGAAAAAAAAAGAGAGGTAGAAAGGGAAAAAGAAAACAAAAAGGCATTGACTCTCAAATCTCTTTGGTATAGTAGGAGATAATAGCATGACAAGCTTAACAACTTTTGATTTTTATACAATAGTATGCAGACTAGCTATCTCTACAACAACAAACCTATCTAATCCACCAACACAAAATTTCATTCTCCCGCCCCCCCATCACAAGCACAAAATCCAGAAGCAATGACCAAATAGAAACAAAATTAAATATATTTTCTTCTTTGGATAAAGGAATCGATTTAATCGATCTCTGCTTTTCTTTGCTGTGGGATATATATATATGAAAACAAATATATATATATATATATATATATATATATATATATATATATATATATATATATATATATATATATATATATATATATATATATATATATATATATATGAAGAGATATATATATATATGTATATATAGAACACACACACACACATGTATACATGTATACATGTATACATGTATATATATATATATATATATATATATATATATATATATATATATATATATATATATGTAGGTATGTATATGTATATGTATATGTATATGTATATGTATATGTATACACATATACCAGTCATGCATCATCACAAACTCTCCAGAACTGTAAGGCCTACAAACTTGAAATTTGGCACGAATGTAGATGGTTTTGAATTGTAAATATGGACAATAAAATAAAAAGCCTGTTTCACAGATGAATGAAATGAAATAACATTAAGCAGGAATCAGATCCCTATAGCAGTAACATCGTTGTAACTGTTATGGCTGTTCTTACAACATTTCAGAAAGCTGCAAAGATCCGTCTGTTCTAGAGAATCTTTTAAGATCGATTTCAGATTTATTTAACTATGGCGTTGCATGGAAACTCCTTCTCAAGGGCAGCTGAATTGAAGTACAGAAGAGCACACATTGCATAAATAGATGAATAACGTATTAAAATATGCCCTGTGGTATATGTCTGGATGTATGTATAGGTAATCTTAAGAATATTCATTTAGTTCAAAGTTACAATGGCACTGAACAAAGTGACTTAAGACCGTTTTTCACTCTTATGACCATTGCAGCATTCCCTGTGGTCACATGACCAAAATTAGGACACTTGGTCGTTTGCGTGTATTTTATGGTGGTAGCGGTGTCCCTGGAGTCATTTGATCCCCTTTTGCGACCTTCCGACAAGCAAAGTCAATGGAGAAACCAGATCCACTGAACAACCAGGTTACTTATTTAAGAACTGCAGTGATTCACTTAACAGATGTGGCGAGGAAAGTCTTAAAATGGGGCCAAGCTCCATTAGCCAATTTCTCACTTAACAACATAAATTTTGGGCTCAATTGTGATTGTAAGTTGAGGACTACCTGTACAGTAGTAGGACTACAACTAGGATAATAACTGAGTCCCGAATTTTTGTTGCTGGGTGAGACAGTTGTTAAGTGAGTTGTGTAAGTCAAGCTGGCTAGCTGTATCACCCAGTGTGGGATGGAAAGGGAAGAGAAGGGAAGGAAAGGAGGAAAAGGGAGGGAAGGGAAGGAAAAGAAAAAAGGGAAGGGAGGGAAGGAAGGAAGGAAGGAAGAAGAAAGGAAAGAAAAAGAAAAAAGGACCCTTAAGACCATCAAGTCTATCCTCCCTGAGAGATGGCTGGCCAGTTTCTCTTTGGCCATATCCCAGGAAAGAAAATATCCACTTTTCTGGATATTTGATTCTGCTCTCAAACTGCTTCCCTCCTATTTCAATTCATTATTTATGTCCTAATACCTTACAATCCTGCCAGAGGGCTCTTTAGCACCTTCTGTAAGACATTTTTTTTTTAGATATGTCCAGGGAGCTTTCCTATTTTCCCTTCTGTCTACTCTTTCCAACATTTGAACATGCCCGGTTCCTTCAACTCTTCTTCATGAAGGCTCAGCTTTTGTTCTCCTAAAAATTGTTATTATGCTTAAAATCAGAATTGAAAGCGGCCATTAATCTGTCAAGGTTAACCTCTGTTCCATGGAGATACTCAGAGATGGACATTCCAGGAATATATTGTTTACGTTCTCCCTGGACACTTCCAAAGAAGGGAATAATAGAATGGAATGGAACGGAATGGAATGGAATAGGAAGTGGAACGGAACGGAACGGAACAGAACAGAACAGAACAGAACAGAACAGATGGAGTGGAGTGGAGTGGAGTGGAGTGGAGTGGAGTGTAGTGTAGTGTAGTGTAGTGTAGAGTAGAGTAGAGTAGAGTAGAGTAGAGTAGAGTAGAGTAGAGTAGAGTAGAGAGCGGAACGGAACGGAACAGAACAGAACAGTTTATTGGCCAAGCGTGATTGGACACACAAGGAATTTGTCTCCGGTGCATAAGCTCTCAGTGTACTTACAAACAACAAAGTGATAAGTCATAAACATAAGATAACAATCACAAATCATGAGATACAAGCAACAAGTGATAAATCATAAGATACAGATAGGAGAAGGACATAGGAAGGATGAGGAAGATGAGAAGGATAATAGCAATACAACCTTACTACACGGGAAACTATCTTTAGGCATAAGACAGTGTTGTGGGAATTAGGTATATTCAGCAAAGTGATGGCATGGGGGAAATATATATTTGCATCTAGTTGTTTGGCATGCAGCGTCCTGAGGGGAGAAGTTGAAACAGTTTATATTCAGGATATGAGGGGGGTCTGTAAATATTTTCTTGGCCCTCTGCAAGAAGAGATATCCACCCCTCCACGGGGTCATCCGTTCCACAACTCTTAGAATTAGGAGGCTTTCTCTAGCCATCTGTGAGAATCTGCCTTCCGGTTCTTAAGCCCATCATTCCGCGTTTTAATCTCATGGCATGGATGATCTCCAGTTAATCCGTGTTTTTTTTTTTTTTTTTTAGCAAGACAAGACACAATATTCTTGGTGGACCGTAGAATACTGTAGCTCACTGGTTTTGTATCAGAGCAAATGAACTTCTAGATTTCACCCAAGGCATTAAATTTGGGAAGGGTAAGAGATAGGGCTCCCCCCTCTACTTGTTGGTTGTAGATAAGGACTAAACAGCCTTCCGGGGGAGGGGGGGGCTGCACATAAGTAACACTTTCAATTTTGCGGGATATGAGATCGACGCTGAAGGATTAGGAGGCAAAGAGGCGTTTGGATTGGAACAAATTGGATTTTCTTATAGGTTTATGTACACAGTGCCATGAATCTGGGAAGAATCTGGGGAGGTAAGATGTTGGTGAACCAATGAATTGGTTGATGGATCCATATGTACTTGAGAAGGATTAATCGTAGCCCTAGTATGTCTAACACAGGGGTTGGCAACCTGTGGCTCTGAAGCCGCATGTGGCTCTTTCATCCTTCTGCTGCAGTTCCCTGTCACCAGTCGGCGCCACAATTTTGAGAGGAAGTTCCGGTTTGGAGGGGGGGCAGGGAACTCTATGGCAAGGGGTGGGTTTTCCAGTTGGATCCACAATTGATAGGGCTTTCAGTTAGGACAGGTAGAGGGAAAAGGAGGCCATGCTAGGAGGAGACTCTATGGTGGGGGTACTGGAGTTCTGGTTAGCTCCAGAAATTGAATGGGTGGCTTCCGATTAGGACCTTTGTGGTTCTTTGAGTGTTTAAAGTTGCCAACCCCTGCCCTAGATGTAAAAAGTGGGTGATAGAGTTAATATATCGAGTTGAGAAGATTCTCATAACTGAATTGCTTTTCCCTTCAATAAATCTGGTTGAAGAAGAAGACTCCTTTTTTTTGTAAACAGCTGCTAAGGGTTTCAAAGTTTGCATCAAAGGTCACACACAAAGAGTTTGCCCTTTAAGAAAATAAATAAAAAATACTTTCAGTAGGAAAACAATTCAGATTCCTTTTTTCCCCCCTTTCATCCATCTGAGCAAAGAAGTAATTGTCATGGAACAAAATAATTATTATAATTACCCAGCACATAGAGAATATTTTCTTTTTTGATGTCTATCGCGTAAGCTCCAAGGTTGGATGATGTTTATCGAAGAAAGCAAAGGTGATGTGATGTTTGAAGACGTGCGTGAAAGGTGGGTTGAAAGACATAGGAAAGTCATTTCCAGAGATGAGATCTAAACCTGTTTACTTCTCATGTTAAAGAACGCATCTGTCTCTTAGCACTAATTGTGTTAGGTGGAAATTCATTTGCCTAGGAGCAAATGAAGATCGTGGCATCTAGCCCTCTCAATTCCTGGCAAATATATGAGGAAGAAATGGAAGTAGTGACAGATTTTATTTTCCTGGGCTCCAAGATCACCGCAGATGGGGACGGCAGCCAAGAAATTAAAAGGCACTTGCTCCTGGGGAGGAAAGCTATGGCAAATCTAGATAGCATCCTCAAAAGCAGAGACATCCCCCTGCCAACAAAAGTGCATAATAGAGTCAAGGCTATGATTTTCCCAGTTGCCATGCATGGCTGTGAAAGTTGGACCATAAGGAAGGCTGAGCGCCAAAGAATGGAGGCCTTTGAACTCTGGGGGAGGAGACTCCTGCGAGTCCCTTGGAGTGCAAGGCGATCCAACCGGTCAGTCCTATCAACCCTGATTTCTCTTTAGAAGGCCAGATCCTGAAGATGAAACTCAAAGTCTTTGGCCACCTCATGAGAAGGAAGGACTCACTGGAGAAGAGCCTAATGCTGGGAACGGTTGAGGGCAAAAGAAGAAGAAGGGGACAGCAGAGAAGGAGGTGGCTGGATGGAGTCACTGAAGCAGTCGGCGTGAGCTTAAACGGACTCCAGAAGATGGTAGAGGACAGGAAGGCCTGGAGGAACGTTGTCCATGGGGTCGCGATGGTTTGGACACTACTTTGCAACTAACAACAACGAACAACACAGCTGACACCAGTCAGAGCATAAATGCAACTGAAAGAAGCAGGGTGGATTTGATTTAAACCAAGTCGATTTAAATCACTATTTAAACCACTAGTAAAAAGGCTTGATTTAAATCAACTCGACTTAAATCCTGTTTTTAAAAGAGCAACTGTCTCATCTCTGTCCCACAGTGGCTCCTCCTCTGACCTGCTGTTGACCCACTGACAGTCCCAATATTGCAGAATATACAGCCTCATGCTACCTAACTATGCTCTATTTCATGCTGAATAAACTAAATTATTAATGTATCTTAAATAGAAAACTACCTTTAGATAGATTTTTTACTCCAAAAGCATTTTATTAAAATAAATCTGATTTTAAAAAAATCAGATTTAAATTAAAAAATAATCCTTATTTTAAAAAAAAATCATCGATTTTTATCTGCCCTGGAAAGAAAACGTACAAGATTGGACAATATGGGGGAGACATGATCTATGGAATCACCAAGAATTGGACATGACTGAATGGAGAACCTCCTCTCCAGAGCTTAGAAACATAGGCCTGGAAGGGATCTTGGAGGTCTTCTAGTCCAACCCCCTTCCCAAGGCAGGAGGAGTCCTTATATCATCCTGGACAAATGGTTGTTCAATCTTGAAAGCCTCCAGTGATGGAGCACCCACAACTTCTGAAGGCAAGTTGTTCCATTGATGAATTGTTCTGTCAGAACATTTCTCCGTAAGTTCTAGGTTTGTTCTCTCCTTGATGAGTTTCCATCCATTGCTTCTTCTACTGCCTTCAGTATTTTATTTATATAGTCTTTTTCATATTATCAGCTGGCCGTAGTTAAGTTGGGCGGCCAATAAATATAATAAATCAATACAAATAGGTTACTGAGAATATGTCAACTTGAAGGAAATGTAACTTGTGGAGTTAAATTAGGAGAAAACCCTCAAAAAACTTCTCCTCGGTTCTAAGTAGGCTCTCTCCTTGGTAAGCTTCCATCTATGACTTCTTGTCCTGCCCTCAGGTGCTCTGGAAAATAAATTAAGACCCTTTCCCCTCTGACACCCTTCAAGGATTGGAAGAGGTTATCATGTCTCCCCTTAAGGCCTTCTCTTTGTTAAACTAGACATATCTAGTTCCCTTAGCTGTTCATCGTATGATTTAGCCTCCAGACCCCTTATCGTTGCTGTTTTTTGCAATCTTTCTTGGGTCTCAACAACGTATTTTTATCGCCATCCTATATCCTTGATGACATTGCTGGAAAATCAACATGTATATCAGCTCATGTTTTTCAATCTTTGTTGCTCTGGGGGTTGTTCAACTTACAAGGAAAGCGTTTAAAATAATGGGGTTTTTTAAAATCCAGCTTTCCAGCAGTGAGATATTTCGGGCAAGGGATGATACTTTTGTGAGGTGCTTTAGTTGAGTTTGTTAGTGCCACAGGCTCAGGAAAAGGAGAGGAGAAGGAAAACAAAGTGGGTTTTTTTCTCCCAGAACCTCTTCTCATCATCCTTTAATCTTCTTTTTGTGTGGTCCTTAGTGCTCTCTGAGCTTGGTGATCTCATCACTGCTATCTCTAGCACTGATAATACTACCTAGTTTGGTAATGAAACATCTGCAAGAAACTATCAAGCTCAGAGAGCAACAAAGACCCCAGCATTGAATCCTGAGCTTACAAATATTCTCTTATATCAGTCTTCCTTTTTCTCATTCTCTAAAACAACGTTTATTAATGAATAGGCATAACATGGCAATAAACATACTCTTGTCGCTTATCCTCATGACACACAGATTATTTCTTTCTAGGTGGACTTCTCTTAGTTGGTTTGGGATTTTTGTTTCAGGCTCAAAGCGATGCCAACCAGTTCTGGTTGCATGGCCAACTCTCCTCTGAGCACTGATGATGTTACATAGTGTGGTGGGGTTATGAAACGTCTACAAGAAAACAACCGAGCTCAGAGAGCATCAAGAACCTTACAGTTCAACCCGACAAAGCTGCAGATATACTGTTCTCACTGGATTGTAAATTGGGTTAAGGTAAAAGTAAAACATAAAGGTTAAACATGCGCGCTAGTCGTTTCTGGCTCTAGGGGGCGGTGCTCATCTCCATTTCAAAGCCGAAGAGCCAACGCTGTCCAAAGATGTCTCCGTGGTCATGTGGCCGGCATGACTAAACGCCAAAGGTGCACGGAACGCTGTTACCTTCCCACCAAAGGGGTCCCTATTTTTCTACTTGCATTTTTACATGTTTTCGAACTGCTAGGTTGGCAGAAGCTGGGACAAGTAACAGGAGCTCACTCCATTACGTGGCACTAGGGATTCAAACCGCTAAACTGCCGACCTTTCTGATCGACAAGCTCAGCATCTTAGCCACAGAGCCACCTTGCGTCCCTGCAAGGTTGGATTAGGGCAGGCAGAAGGGATTGGATATCTCTGTTTAAAAAACCAAGGACAGAAAAAACACAAAGCTGCCTTTGATTTTAGAGGCTTCAGGTTTTTGTGTGTGATAGTTTTGGGGTTTTTTATTGTCGTTTTTTGTGATGTTTGTAAGCCACCCAGGGTTAGGGCGCATAAGATTGGACTGTTATATAAGTGTTTTAAACACAAACAAACAAAGTGGTTCACCCAAACAATAGGAGAGATGCTTTCCACCTCACCGCTGGGATATCAGCAGGCCGGTTCTGTCACAATGAGAAACGAGCCAACGGTTTCCAGCCGAGACAAAAGGGCAGAACTGACCTACTATTTATGTAGTTACTTAAACATGATTTAACCTATATAATACTCGTCGGGATTTGAGCACATGGGATAGGTGGGTGGGTGGGGAACGGGAAGGCAGCTTGTGACGAGCGAAGAGGACAGTTAATTAGATGTGAAAGACAGCTCGCAGCTGCCTCCAGAACCCAAATACCGTGGCAAACATTTAAATCACCCGTGTGAATGAATGGTCAGCTTCCCCTCTCCCCCAGAAAAATGCAACAGAGAGGATGGATTTCAGGTTGAACCCACTGATATCTAGGCAGGTGAAATCATGGTTTTAAATTAATCGAAGAGAGAGATGAGGCGAGGAGGGATCGATTTTGCTCATTGATTCGGGCGACGTTCCTCCCTTCTAGAAGGTTTAAATCTCCCGGAATGGCCTTCGGTGCCACCTACTTTTCTTCAACAATTACAAAAATATTCTGTTTGTTGCTAAAAGCAGAGTCTTTACAAGTCCTCTGTGGGTGATATCTTGAAAATCCTTCCTTTCTGCAAGCCCGCATGCAGCTTGCCAAGTGACAACCGGTCGCAAGGAAAGGAGAATTCTGCTTATTTTGGCCCGTCGGGGCTGTTTGTACGAATTGCAGAACAGGGTTGGAAGGTCATTTGAGGCTGAAGGGGCCGTGGAAGCCATCTTAAGGCAACCTCTCTAGAGAGAAGGGTCAGAAAAAGTGGCTTTGGAGTCCACTTCTGAAGAGCAGGGAACTATATATTTTTTTCCTCCTCAGAGAAAAAACCAGCATAGAGGATGTGAATGAAGAAACGATAGTTCCTGTAATAACTATAATAAGAAAGAGATGGTTTGGTTTAGTGATTAAGGCACCAGTCTGGAAAGCAGGAGGCTGTGAGTTCAAGTGTTGTGTTAGCCGTGAAAGCTGCCTAGGTGACTTTGGGTCAATCACGAAGAAACTGTGAGTTCTAGTCCCGCTTTAGGCATGAAAATCAGCTGCGTGCCAATCACCAAGAAATGGTGAGTTCTAGTCCTGCCTTAGGCATGAAAGTCAACTGGGTGAGTTTCGGCCAATGACCAGGAGGCAGTGAATTCTAGTCTCACTTTAGCCATGAAAGCCACCTGGGTGATTTTGGGCCAGTCATTTTCTTTCTCAGCCCAACCCACCTCCCAGAATTGTTGTGAGGAAAATAGGAAGAGGATGGTGTGTGTTGAATATGTTCACTACTTTGAGTTTAACTGTAAAAATAATAAAGGGAGGTCATAAATAAATAAAAATAAAAATGCTCTCTCCTCTGACCTATATGATGATCCGATACTCCCTACATCCTGGAAGGAGCCTGTTCTGTAAGCTACGTTGAGTCTCTGGAACTGGAGTTGAATATCAGTTGTAGTGATAAATAGACATAAATAAATTAAAGCTAATACAGGGCACATGGCATGTTTTTATATTTACTAGGCAACCCATGCCCTGCTGTTTCAGAGATATTTCCTTACGGAAACAGAGAAATAGAATGGACAAATGGAGGCAAAAAAGGAGCCAGGAGCAACTTCCAACTTCCTGCTGGCTCCCCCAGTGCGTTTCCTTGTGGGAATCTGGCAGGGAGCCACTAAGTTATACTAAGCTGTAAATGATAGCTTAAAAAAATTATCATGTGACCTCCTGAGGCCTATATCGGGTTTAGCCTACAATAGGAGGGGGTCAAACTCGATTTCATTGAGGGCCACATCAGGGTTGTATTTGATCTCGGGGCCAGGTGGTGGCATGACCAGCTTGACATCACTCATTGGCCTCCCCAGGCCTCTTTTCACTGGCAAAGGGTTGGAGGAGGCGGTCAAAAATGGAGCCTTGCATGGCCTCCCTGACAGTTGTGGGATTCAAATTTTTTTACCACTGGTTTGATGGGCGTGGCTTGGTGGGCACACTTTGCGTGCATGCACACACTTTTCGTGCACGCACACGCGTGCCAAACGTGCTGTCATCATTCCAGAAAACCTCCACTCCGACCAATAACTCCCAAGACAAACATCTTCTCCAAAGTTCTTTTTTATTAGATTAGTAAACTGGCACATCTGGGAAATCCTGAATCTGAAAGTTCCGGGTTTCTTTGCAATAAGTAAAAACTACAAATCCACCCCCTGAACCCATTATCGCATCACATGCCCCAATCACTATCCGTCCCAACTTGAGACGTCCTCTCAACCAGGTGCAGAAACAACATGACCTTGACTTAGAAAAAAATGTTATTATGTATAACTACATACACTCCAAGAAATTTCCCCCTCCCATTTTCCCAGACTCAAGAATGTGGCAGTATGGAAGCGTCTGGTCTCAATATGGCTTCCAAAGCTGACATGTGCAAATTGCGCAGGCACAGAGGTGTTCCAACTCACCTCCTGCAAGCCTGCGCTCTCCTGGTCGCTTCAACTGCTGCCGTGCGGCACTCTGCTGTGCCGCACAATGTACCGTGTTTCTCATATAATAAGGCTGGGTCTTATTTTTTTTTGAGCCCCGAAAAATGGCTAGGCCATCTTTTCAGGGGTGACTTAATTCCCCCCCCCTTGCATCTTCGGGCAGGCGGCGATGGCTTGGATGTTGACCTCGGCATTGGTGGGCCACTTCGTATCGGGGTCAACGCAGGCAGCACCATATGCGGGTGTGCAACAAAAGTACTTCCTAACGGCAAGCCCGCCCACCATTCCCCCCCATTTCGCATGTTTTAATATAGGCCTTAATTTGGGGGGGAGGGGCTTAATTTCATTTCATGCCTATAAAACATGCTGCGACTTCCTATTGGGGGAGGCCGTATTGTTGGAGAAACAGGGTAGCTGCACTTCAAAAGCAGAGGATAAAGGTGAGTATAGGAGCCTGGGCAAGTGGGTGGGCCCTACAGCAGAGCAGTGGAGAAAACCGGTTCTGTCTCTGTTTCTCATTGCCGCTACCACCTCGGCAGAAACGGGCCGAACCGGTAGAATGCCACCACTGCTCCCTCAGCTCCGTTTTTGCTGCCAGAGGCACCACTGGCCGGTCCACTATTTCCAGGGCGGCCCTGCGGTTTGGATCTAAGCACCATGCGAGGCAGATCCGACCTCCGGGCCTTGAGCTTGACGCCCCTGGTCTACAAGATCTCTTGTTAGTCTGATTGACTTTTCTTGTCGGAAGGTTAGAAAAGGTGATCACATGATCCTCGAACACTGCAACAGTCATAGACACATGCCAGATAGCTGAATTTGGACCCTTTGGCCATGGGGATGCTGCAACATTCATAAGCATGAAAAAGGGTCATAAGAATATTGGCCAAGTGTGATTGGACACACAAGGAATTGTCTTGGTGTAAATGCTCTCAGTGTACGTAAAAGAAAAGATACATTTGTCAGGAGTTGAGAATTATCAGGTACAACACTTAATGATAGTCATAGGGCACAATAAGCAATCAAATCATACTAGGAAACAGTCAATATAAATCGTAAGGATACAAATGATAAAGTTACAGTCATACAGTCACACAAGTGGCAGGGGATGGCTGATAAGGAGTGATCAGAAGATTAATAGTAATAGTAGTGCAGACTTTGTAATAGTTGAACAGTGTTGAGGGAATTATTTGTTTAGCAGAGTGATGGCTTTTGCGGAAAAACTGTCCTTGTGTCTAGTTGTTCTGGTGTGCAGTGTTCTATAGCGTCGTTTTAAGGGTAGGAGTTGAAACAATTGATGTCCGGGATGTGAGGGGTCTGTAAATATTTTCACAGCCCTCTTTTTGACTCGTGCAGTATACAGGTCCTCGATGGAAGGCAGGTTGATAGTAATTGTTTTTTCTGCAGTCCTAATTATCCTCTGAAGTCTGTGTCTGTCCTGTTGGGTTGCAGAACCAAACCAGACAGTTATAGAGGTGCAGATGACAGACTCAATCATTCCTCTGTAGAATTGTATCAGCAGTTCTACACTCCTTGGGCAGTTTGAGCTTCCCGAGTTGGCGCAGAAAGAACATTTTTTGTTGTGCTTTTTTGATGACATTTTTGATGTGACGTGTCCATGTGATACAGTAGTACCTAGAAATTTGAAGATCTCTACTGTTGATACGGGGTTGTCATTTGTATCTACTGTTGTAACTTCGAGTGGCCACTAAACAAATGGCTGTAAGTCAGGGTCTACCTGTGTGAAAGTTTCTTCGATGAAACAAACGTGCACACGAAATGCAAATAACGATGTCCATCGAAAAAAGGGGAAGTCAGCAGCCCCACAGCCCCACACAGTAAAACGCTCGACTAAAAATAAGTATCTTTGTCTTCCAGCAGAAAGAGGGCAGATGTCAAAGTATCCCCTTGGGCAGAAAATTCCAGAACTGCCACTCGTGCGCCTGGAAAATGTGCTTCTGTGTGCGTGTGGGGCTGGGGAAAAGGACTTCCTGTCCTTAAAACACACTCGTGTGGGAATAGGTTGTCTTTCAACCAGCTTGGTCCCAAGCCAGATAGGCCTTTGTGAACCACAGTCGGAATTTTTAATTGGGCCTGGAAATTATGAGGTGAAATAATTTCATCCCATCTTTGTTTTCAAACTGAGCATCCCACACGTTGCCACAGCACAGCGCACGTGGTTTGTAAAACCAAATCTGGTCCTGCTCAGCTTTAAAAATGGTTGTAATCAAAGCTACCAGCAGAACCAGTAGCGTCTTGAACCATCTGCAGATGTTACCTTTCCACAAGCTGGAAGATAGATACAGATGAACAGAATTGGAAGGGACCTTGTAAGTCATCTAGTCCAACTCCCCACCGAAGCAGGAGACCCTACACCATTTCTAACAAATGGCTGACCAGTCTCTTTTTGAAAGCTTCCAGTGAGGACACTCTCACAACTGCCGAAGGCAAATTCTGTTCCATTGGTTGTTTGCTCTCAGTGTCAGAAAATTTCTCCTTATTTCCAGGTTGAATCTCTCCTTGATCAGTTTCCATCCATTATTCCTTGTCTGGCCTTCAGGTGCCTTGGAAAACAGGTTGACTTCCTCCTCTCTGTGGCAGCCCCCAAAATATTGGAAGACTGCTATCCTGTCTCTCCTTGTTCACTAGACTAGCCATGCCCAGTTCCTGCAACCGTTCATCGTATGTTTTAGCCTCCAGTCCCCTAATCATCCTGATTGCTCTTCTCTGCACACTTTCTAGAGTCTCAACATCTTTTCTATAGTGTGTGACCAAAACTGGATGCAGTACTCTAGGTGTGGTCTTACTTAAGCTTTATAGTGAGGTATTAGTACCTCCCTTGATCTTGATTGTATTCCTCTGTTAATGACTTTTTTGGCTGCCACCGCTCACTGTTGGCTCATAGTTGGAGGAATCTCCAGATGGTTGAGGTCAACACTGCATTATCCCGGCAATCCTCCATTTCATGTCTCCATCTTTTGCCGACGCCTCCTAGTTGAACTGGTTTTCATGCGTGCTCAAAACTCTGTAGCTTTTTCTTGTGAATTCGGAATATAGTCTCTTTGTCATTACAGTTGAGTTTCTTGGTTGTAGCAAGAACGTGGTTTAGTGAAAATTTGCAGACACAATTTTTTTATTTTTTATTTTGCAAAGTCCTCTCCGATGAATAGGTTCCCATGCGTGCACAAAAGTCAAGCCTCTTTTTCTTCTAAAATTCAGATTAATGGTCTCTCCTTATCATTACATTTGGGTTTCTTATTTTTCCCTGGGTGAAAGTTCTGGGCTTTGTTGTTTTGGAACCTGCCCAGAAATCCCCGCTGATCCTTTGTGGGATCTGATTGAGCTGTTAGGGCGGGCTAAACGAACCCCTTGTCCATCATCTAAAACCCTCCAAGACCAAGGAGAACTTTTTTTTTCCCCAAGTTGCCCTGAGGTCATTTTGTGCGTGACAAGATTTGAATGCAAAGGGCAGTGGATTAGACTTGGGAGAAAGTCAAAGGTTAAGCAAGAGCATTTAATAGCCAGCAAAGAACTGGAATTGAAATATTTCCTGAACGCTTGACAGGCAGAAGAATAGAGGCAGACAAGTGGCAAATTTAGGTTTGGGGTGTGTGTTTTTTGTTTTTTTTAACCTGATTGATAATAAGAAATCTATGTTTCTAATTACCGGTATGTAGGTAGGCAGATTGCATAATGAAACACAGGGGATACCAGTTGGGGAAATAAATCCAAATAAACCAACAGCAAATATTTTCAAACATTTTTTTTTCTTAAGCCAAGTTAGCTTAATTTTTATTAATTTTTATATCTATCTATCTATCTATCTATCTATCTATCTATCTATCTATCTATCTATCTATCTATCTATCTATCTATCGGCAAACATCTATGAAAAGACCCTCTTTAGTTTCTTGAACTGTAAAGGTGAGGGGGGAAATAGGTCCTTTCAGACTTGCAAGATTGTGTTAATCTTACAATGAAGTTAGAGCTAGCACTTCTTGGTATGATTCTTGTCTGTAAAGGTGATTCCATCCATCCATCCATCCACTCATCCATCTACCAATGTATCCATCCATCCATCTACCCACCCACCCACACATCCATTCATCTACTCCATTTATCCATCTCCCCAACTATCCATCCATTGATTCATCTACTCATCCATCCATCTACTCCATCCATCCATCTACCCATTCCCCCAACTATCCATCCATCCATTCATCTACTTATCCATCCATCTACTCCATCCATCCGTCTACTCCATCCCCCAACCATCCATCCATCCATCCATCCATCCACTCATCCATCCACCAACCTATCTATCCATCATCCATCCATCCCCCCATCCACCTACTCATCCATCCATCCATCCCCCCACGCATCCATCCATCTACCCATTTATTCATCCCCCAGCTATCCATCCATCCATTTTCTCACTCATCCATTCTCCCACTCATCCTTTCTATTGAAGCTGAGTGTTGAGCATCCGTTTAAGCTTTAATTGATTAAACCATGATTATCTTAACAACAGATAATTATATCATGCAAACCATGACAATAAAAGGAGAGGGGCGGATTCTTCCTTGTTAGAAACAGACGTATTGGACAAGATTTTTTTTCTGATCTTCCTACCCAACTGGATCTCCAGGCAGCAAACGTGATCTCTAACCCAGCTGTTGACCTGGCCTAAATCTGTTTTACCAAGATGCCCAAATATTAGAAGAGATTGAAATCAACGAGCATTCCAAAACTAGATAAGCTGTAAATTGTACATGTTCCTCGGTGGTGAAATGCCACTGGTTCGGCCCACGTGAGCCGAAATGGTAGCAAAAATTGCTATCTGTTCGGCCCAACTGGTAGTTAAAAAAAGCTCCGACGATTAGCTGGGAGGAGAAAGAAGAGAACAGCGCAGGATTGGCCCTCCCACATCCGCCCCTGCGCTTTTCTCTCCTTTATCCTCTCAGCTGATTGGTGCAGCAGAGCCTCAGCTGGCGTTTGGAAAGCTGTGGGCATGCGCGTTAGGTGTGCACGTGCGAAGTGCGCGATCACCAAACCGGTAAGGAAACTGGTAGAATCCCACCACGGATGCTCTTAAAGTAATAGATGCTGCCAAAATTTTATAAGCGCTGCATTAAGAGCCTCTGTGGCGCAGTGGTTAGAGTGCTGTACCGTAGGCCACTTTTGCCAACTATCGGCTGTTCAAATCCCGCCAGGCTCAAGGTTGACTCAGTCTTCCCTCCTTCCGAGGTGGGTAAAATGAAGACCCATATTGTTGGGGGCAAGGGGCTGACTCTGTAAACCGCTCAGAGAGGGCTGGAAAGCACGGTGAAGCGTTATATAAGTCTAAGTGTTATTGCTGTGTTAGATTGATTTATGTTAGATAGATATCCTCTGCTCTGGTTTCACTGCTTCAGAATGATTGCCATCCAGCCATTGCCACAACTGAATCCACAAATTAAAGCAAACCCACACCATCAATGCTTCCAACTTACTTGTTTCACATTCCTTGCATACAGCGCCCCATGTGTAATTCTGAACGCTCCTTGCCAACATATTTGGTTATACTTAGCTTGGTGAGAGATCAGCTCTCCTCATGCAGTGAGGGTGCTTGTCAACTTCAGTTTGGAAGAAGGCATGAAAGAGAGTCTTCTAAGATGTCTGAATTATTAAATCTGGTCTAACGGCTTGACCTGAAGCGAGCTGAACTGTCCCAACTCTTATTTCCAAGTGGCTGTTTTGGTTTTCATCTGATGGGGGGGGGGGGATTTTAACCTGGCCCCCATTTTCACATCTAACTGGATTTAAAATCCCCGATTCTTCATGAAACTCAGCACTTGGGTTTGGGGAAATTATACCGTATTTTTCGGACTATTAAGATGCACTTCTCCCCCCCAAAAAATGTGTGTGGAAATGTCTGTGCGTCTTATAGAGCGAATATGGGCCTGTTTTTGGCCTCCTTGGTATTTGGAAGCACTCTTCACTCTTCCACAGTGAGGCCACAAACTGGCACTATAAGGTGCACCGGACCATAAGACGCACCTAGGTTTAGAAGAGGAAAACAAGAAAAAAATAGTTTTTTGCCGCAGCAGGTCCCATTTTTGTCCTCCCCGGCGAGCCAAAACAGCCAAGCTCAGCGAGCACCAAGGATCCCATAGTCCTCCTCTTCTCTTCCTCTTCTCTCCAAACCCCAGACCCTTCTAACACTGATGATGTTCCCTAGCTGGGTTTTGAAATGTCTGCAAACCCAGAAGAGCTCCCCTTCCAACCCTGAGCTACGAATACCGTCTTCTCTTGCTAAGATTTTACCAACCAGCCAAGTCTTCTTACTCGGAGAAGATTGTTGGCAGCTTCATTTTTGAAAAAAAAAAACATCTTGCCTGAAAACTTGCACAGCGGGCCTTCCTGTTCCTTCTCTTTCCCCCCCTCCCCCCAAAAAACGATGAATTATTCCGCCAGGGAAGAGCAAGGTGATTTTCCTTAACTGTCCTCTCGATCCACAACGGACCTATTCTTTCCCTTCGCTTCTGCCTTTCCCCAGCTGGGAAGCCCTAGCGCCTCATTCTCGTGGCCCACAACTCGGGCGGTATGACATCATTTGCAATCAGGCCACCAACCTCCCCACCCCCTTTGCCTCTCCCTCTCCTCCCTGTCTCCACCCAGATCTGCTGGTTCCACAGGGAAAGGCGGGCAGCACCTGCTCTACCTCTGATTTGCATGAGGCACCGGAGGGATGTGTGTGAAAGCGCAGCTGCTGGGTTGGCGGTGGGAAGAAGGGCCTGGCTGTGATCCGGTGGGATTTGGGTGGCAATTCTCGCTGCGTCTTGACTCTAGGCGCCATCCGAAGTGGAGGGCAGGCAGCTGGGACTCTGCTCTTCCGAGTCTGTCTCTCTCGGTTTCCCTTCTGGAGGAGTGTGTGAAAATTTACAGAAGCAAAGCTTTGCTTGGTTTCCTTTCTTTCTCTCTCCCCCCCCGTGAGAGTGTGTGTGTGTCCTTCTGTCTTTCCCTCCCTCTCCTTTCCCTCTGTCTCCCTTCTTCTCTCTCCTTTTCCCTCCCTCCCTCCTCCTCACCCTTCCTTCCTCTCCTTCTTTCCTCTCCCTCCCTCTTCTGTCTCTCTCTCCCTCTCCTCCTTTTCTTTTGTCTCCCTCCCTCCCCTTCTCCCTCTCCCTTCTTCCCTCCCTCCCTTCTTCCCTCCCTCCCTTCTTCCCTTCCTCTCTACCCTTTCCCTCCCTCTCTCTCTTTGTCATTCCCTCCTTCCTCTCTCCCTTCTTATCTCCCTCCCTCCCTGTCCTTCTTTCTCTCTCTCCCTTCCTGTCTTTCTCCCTCTTCCTCCCTCTCTCTCCCCCTCCGTCTCCTTGTCTTTTCTTCTCCCTGCTGCTCCCTCCATCTCTCTCCTTATCTCATTCCCTCTCTCCCTGTCTCTCTTCCTCCTTCTCTCCCTCCTCTCTCCCTCTTCCTCCAATTCCTGTCTTCCTCTCCCTCCTTCTCCCTCCATCTCTCTCTCTCTCCGTATCTCATTCCTTCTCTCCCTGTCTCCTTTCATCCCTCTCCTTCTCTCCCCTCCTTTTCCCTCAGTCTCCTTCTCTCACTACTTCTTTCTCCCTCCCTCTTCTTCTTTCTCTCTCTCTTTCTGTCTCTCTCCTCTCTCTCTCCCTCTCCACATTCCTAATCATTTTTTTCCCTTTTGCTTTTATTCTCTTTCCACTCCACTTTCCACCATCCCCTCTTTAACTGGCCAGGGGAAGCATCTGTACCCAGTTTGTTCAAATCTCCATTCCAAACCTCTTTGCCTCAGTCTTCAGCTGTGCCCTTCCGTCAGAGGAATTGATCAGCAACTAAAATAATTCTCAGTGTACGTAGGGTGCCCTTTTTTCAGTGCCAATCCCACGCAAAACTTCTACAGAATCCAGTTCCATCTGAAGGAAGTTGGCAGGTTTCCCACCAAGCCTTAGCTGGCAGCTCGCAGCCTTATTAAGAATCCTCTGCATTTCCCCATAGCTGTGCCTTGAAAAGTCCCCAAATCAACAAAATCCTTATTTTGTTGCATGGAAACATCGTCCTTGGCTTCATTTCCCTTTCCCCTCAAAATTATAGCTTAGCTCATTTGCCTATACATATCTGGAAAAAGTGAGTCGTCTTATTTTAGAAGCCCCTTTAACCCATCTTTCGGGGAAGATGTTGGTTTAGGAATGGAGCAGGCCTTGTTCCATGTTAGAAGCGTTAAGAACACTGCATCGCTTTGCTGTTCACAGGGTTGTAGTTGCGGATATATAAACGAGAGGTGGGCAGACAATATGCCCCACTAGGAAGAAAAGAGAACTATGAATAGAAGGTAGAATTATAGGATAGGATAGGATGGGATGGGACGGGATGGGACGAAATGAAACGAAACGGAACAGAACAGGAAGTGAAAGGAATGGAACAGAACAGAACATGGAACAGAACAGAACAGAACATGGAAAGGAATGGAACAGAAGGAAGTGGAGTGGAATGGAATGGACTAAGACTAAGACATGGAATGGGATAGGATAAGATAGAATAGAAAATATGGAATGGAGTGGAGTGGAGTAGAACAGAACAGGAATAGATGGAATGGAATGGAATAGAATAGAAAATATGGAATGGAATAGAATACATGGTGTGGTATGGAATGGAAGGGAACAGAACAGAACAATAGAGTTGGAAGAGACTTTGTAGGTCCGTACTCCAACCTCCTGCTCAAACAAGATACCTCTTTGTTCCTTCTTTCCTGTATGTCTTTCTCTTATCCTTCCTTCCTTCCTTCCTTCCTTCCTTCCTTCCTTCCTTCCTTCCTTCCTTCCTTCCTTCCTTCCTTCCTTCCTTCCTTCCTTCCTTCCTTCCTTCCTTCCTTCCGACAAATGGTTAGCTAATCTCTTTTAAAAAGCCTCCAGAAATTTGGGGCTCAGTTGTGATTGTAAGTTGAGGGCTACCTGTAATTGTGTGACCAATCAATTATGTGCCATAAGGTCATATTCCCCATAGTGGTTTTTTGTCTAACCTGGTCCTTCAGCTCCATCAATGATGGCCTAGTTGCTACCGTAACTGAGTATCTCAGTTACCATATAAAGAACGGTTGCTGGAATTGGGTATGCCAAGTTTAATGGAAAAAAGGACTTAGGGGTGAAATGATAGCAGTGTTCCAGTATCTCAGGCATTGCCACAAAGAAGAGGGAGTCAAGCTATTCTCCAAAGCACCAGAAGGCAGGACAAGAAGCAACAGATGGAAACTAACCAAGGAGAGAAGCAACCTAGAACTAAGGAGGAATTTCCAGACAGTGGGAACAATTAACCAGTGGAACAACTTGCCTCCAGAAGTTGTAAATTCTCCAACACTGGAAGTTTTTAAGAAGAAATTGGGCAACCATTTGTCTGAAATGGTATAGGGTTTCCTGCCTAAGCAGGGGGTTGGACTAGAAGACTTCCAAAATCCTTTCCAACTTTGTTATTCCTTTCTTTTCTTTTCTTTTCTTTTCTTTTCTTTTCTTTTCCTTTCCTTTCCTTTTCTTTTCTTTTCTTTTCTTTTCTTTTCTTTTCTTTTCTTTTCTTTTCTTTTCTTTTCTTTTCTTTTCTGCTCTGCTCTGCTCTGCTCTACTCTACTCTACTCTACTCTACTCTACTCTACTCTACTCAACTCAACTCAACTCAACTCAACTCAACTCAACTCAACTCAACTCAACTTTCTTGCTGCTACTTCCAAAGTCTCTTCCAACTCTGTTATTTTGTTAACCCAGTTAGGGGGACTTCTCCTACACCTTCTTAGCTCGTGCAAACACATCAGAGTGCGATGCCTAGTGGTGCCCCTTCCGATGAGGCGACATGCCTTCCCTGGGGATCCTGCCCAATTCCCGTCCTTTGGAAAACCCTTCTTTCCGGGAAGACTTCGTCCTTCCAAGTGCTTCGGTTGAGGGAAAAGAGAAACCCACCCGGCTTCTCCATCCAGCCAAAAACATGGCTGTGGGATGTTCCTTGGTAAAGGGAAGGAACTCTTATAGCCTCTTTGCCAAATAAACCATCTGTGGTTGAATAGATCTCTCTCTGGGCAGGTTAAATAAACAGGATTCTGTTTGGGTTAAATTGTTATGGGCGTGTGGTACTGGTCCTCTGTTATCGATCTATCTCGGAATCTGGCCAAGGAGCAGAGTTTGGAAACATCAGCAAGCATCTTCTCCAGTCGCCGCCCTCCTCCTCCTCCTCCTCCTCCTCCTCCTCCTCCTCCTCCTCCTCCTCCTCCTCCTCCTCCTCCTCCTCCAAACAATCCCACAATCCTCCTCCTCTTCCTCCTCCTCCTCCCTGCAAACCCCACTCCCTTCTAGCATTGATGATGTTTCCTAGTTGGGTAATGAAACATCTGCAAGAAAACAACCAACATCAGAAAGCACCAAGGATCCTATAGTCCTTCTCCTCCTTCTCCTTGTCACAAACCCCACTCCCTTCTAGCACTGATGATGTTACCTAGTTGGGTAATGAAATGTCTGCAAGGAAACAGCCAAGCTCAGAGAGCACCAAGGAACCTATAGTCCTTCTCCTTTTTTTCCCCCTTCTCTGAAATTATTATTTTGCTCGTTTCCAACATTTATCTCTCCCCTTGTTCCATTTCCACCTCTCCCCCTCCCTTTTAACTCCCTCAACCCCTTAATCAAAGAGGCCAGATGGCACGGAGCAGCGGGAACAAGTGAAGCTCGGCATATGGGAAGCCTGTTTAATGCCTGCGCCTGTTGGGCGTTGCAGGGAAGTTGAACAGAGGCAATTTTCAGATATGCGGTTGGATGCAAACCGCTGAAGGCCCAGCCGAGCAAAATGGCGTCCACGCTCGCCCTTCCCCCCACAACCGATACAGGGAGTCCTCGACTTAACGACAGTCTGTTTAGTGACCGTCCAATGTTACAAGGTGATGATGTGAACTCCAGGAGACACTGCAGCCGTCATCAATACGGGAGAAAAGTTACACTAATACCCAAGAAATAGCGGAATAGAACCATTAAAGAAAGGGTGTGAAAGGAGCATCAGAACGAAATGTGAATGACAAAAATTAAAATATTTTTTTATTTATTTTAAATAATTAAATTGAATTGTTAAATTGTTCCACAGCAAGTTTGCTGTGGCAAGTTGTCCTGCAGCAAGTTGACCGTAGTGAGTTGGCCATGATGAGTTGGCTGTAGTGAGTTGGCCATGTTGAATTAGCCATAGTGAGTTGGCCATGCTGAGTTGACGTGGCAGGTTGGCCATGGCAAGCTAGCCCTAATGACTTGGGCGTGGTAAGTTGGCCATAGCGAGTTGGCCATAGTGAGTTGGCCATGGCAAATTGGCCGTTGTGAATTGGCTATGGTTTCCATGCCTAAGGCAGGACTAGAACTCCCAATCTCCTGGTGATTGGGCCAGAGTCACCTAGCTGGCTTTCACGGCTAGGGCTAGACTAGAACTCCCAGTCTCCTTGCTTTCTGGCCTGGTGCCTTAACCACTATATACCAAACTGGCTTAGTCTAGTTGACTTTTCTAGAAGAAGAATCGGATGTGAGGAGATATTTCCTGCTAAAATAAGGGTGCAAGTTGAACAGGAATTTGAAGCATGCAGGGCCTGGTTATCTGTCTTCAGACATAAATGACATAAATGGAGAATGGCTGTACTCGGGATGTTTTCTTCGTATCCGGAAGCCATTCGGAGAGGTGCTTAAGGAAGTAGATGCTCTTCCTTTTTCCCTTATGTGCAGCTCCTGGGTCCCTAACCGATGTGTAGTAATTTTAGGAAATTACACTGATCCTTTTAGTGGTGATTTTCTTCTACCACCTGCCCTGTAGGGAAGTGTGCCAACCAAGATTTACATATGCTCTTTGGGTTTAATTTGGACTCCACTGCAGAAGCTCTAATTAAGGTGATCACAGCTGAGAGATATTTCCCGTAGTGATGTGGCTAACGTACAAAGGAGAGGAGGGTGGGGAGCTGTGCTAATGGAACCGGGAGATCTTTGGAAAGACGATCCCTCGGTCCAGCAGTATGGGGATTTCTTCTTGGTGGAGAAGAGGTGATTGGAATTGACTTTTTATTCACCGTCAGGGGTTCCTCATCACTATCTGTATGTCTTAGGGATCCACCCACTCTCCTTCCTTTCTTCCTCCTTCCATTCCTCTCATCCTCTCCCTCCCTCCCTGCCTCTCATCCCCTCCCTCCCTTCCTTCTTCCCCCCTCATCCCTTCTCTTCTTCTTTTACTTCCTTTCTTCTACCTTCCTTCCCTCCCTCCCTCTCCTTCCTTCCTCCCAACCTCCTTCCCCTTTTCCTCCCTCCCTCCCTCCCTTCCCTTTCATTTTTCTTTCTTCCCTCCCTTCATTCTTATTCCTTTCTTCCTCTTCTTTTTCCTTTCCTTTCCTTTCCTTTCCTTTCCTTTCCTTTCCTTTCCTTTCCTTTCCTTTCCTTTCCTTTCCTTTCCTTTCCTTTCCTTTCCTTTCCTTTCCTTTCCTTTCTTTCCCTTCCTTCCCTTCCCTTCCCTTCCCTTCCCTTCCCTTCCCTTCCCTTCCTTCCCATCTTTCTCTTTCTCTCTAGCTTTCTTCCCACCCTTCCTCTTCCTTTACTTCCTTCCTTCCTTTCTTCCACCCTCCATCTCTTTCCTCCTACCCTCCTTACCCATTTCCTCCCTCCCTCCCTTCTTTTCTTCCCTTTCATTTCTCTTTCATTCTTCCCTCCCTTCGTTCTTCTTCCTTTCTTCTTTTCCTTCCCTTCCCATCCCATCCCATCCCATCTCTCTCTTTCTCTCTAGCTTTTCTCCCACCCTCTTTCTCTCTCCCTTCCCCCGCTCCCTCCCATTTGACCTCCCTCCTTTCCAATACTTTCCCTCATTTCAAGTACCCAAATGAACAGGTTACCTCTTATGGAAGGGCAGAATATAACTTTGTAGAACTAAAAAGCACAAGTATGGGTGAACCAGGCCACAGAATCTGACCAGAGGCAGTCCTCAACATACAATCACAATTGGAACCAACATTCCCACTGCTAAAGAGAGTGGTTGTTCAGTGAATCAAACTCAATTTTATAACCTGCTTTTGCCAGGATTGTTAAGCAAATCACTACAGTTGTTAAGTGAACTACACTGTCCTTAAGCAAATTCTCCCCCATTAATTTTATTTGTTGGAATTTCCTAAATGGTGATAAGGTGACTCCGGAATATGCAACTGGCATAAGTACGTGTCAGTTTCCAAGCGCCTGAATTTTGATCACGTGACTGGTGGGGATGCTGCAATGATTCTAAGTATAAGGACAGATTGCAGATCACTTTTTTCAGTCCCGTTTTAACTTCAGATGGTCACTAAATGAATTGTTACAATTCGAGGACTATTGTTAATTCACATATGATTCTGCATTGGGTGGCAATGTTTGATCCCTTGATAACACATGTGGAACAGCTGAAATTTCTAAATAGAGGTTATTGACTGCGAGTTTGAAGTGGGGAAAGAAGCTACTCTCGAACATTGAATGGATGCAGCAAAGAGAAAGCACTATAACAATTCTTTACTGTGATAACGTCAAATTTTCTATAATGGCTGCATCATATGCCTTTGCTGATGATATTTGGCTAGAAGAACAAGGATAAGTGACTGTCTTTGTGTGTGTGTTTAATGATGGTTTATTAGTGGAAAAAAACCTTTCATAGCTCCTGGAAGAGTTTCTTTGAATAACCGAAGAATAAAAGACATATTCCGTAGAACAATTCCAGTATAAAAGCTGTGAATAAATGTTCCCTTTCTTTTGCGGAAACTTATGTTCTATTGAGAAAAAGATTTATGAAGTTTGACAGTCTGGAGGATGGCATCTAACCCAACTATTATTGGTTAAAGTGTTTATAAGGGCCATACAAGTTCCATCCCAAAGGTGCTTTTTTTCTTTCTTCTTAGAAAACATTTTGCTTCTCATCCAAGAGAGTTAGAACTGAAGAAGCTTAGCGGATGGGTGAGAAGCAAGGGAGTCCAGTGGCTTTTGGGAAAAGTACATTTGGGACAACTACGTCCTGGATGATAGAGAATCTCCATACACCTCCAGTTCCATCCATCCATCTTTCCATCCTTTTCTTTGTTTATTTAAAAGATTTATATGGTGTCCCCCTATTAAGCAACCCCGATTTAGATAGAGATGAATAAAACACAGGGCGCTCGGGAGAAAAGGAGAAAAGAAACGTAGCAATGCACCACGTTCATATCCACTCCCACGCGGCCCTGTATACAGAAATTCCTCTGCAGCCAATTTCTCACACTCTTCTACCCCCCAAGTGTACAAAAACTCCCTTCTTCCTTAGCTGTAACTCTTAGTCTTTGGAAGCGGCTAATGGATTGAGCAAAGAGCGTTTTCTGAGAGAGCGGGGAGGGAGGGAGAGACGGAAGGAAGGAAGAAAAGAAAAAAAAGGAAGGGAATGAAGAAAGTAAGGGAGAAAAAGAAAGCGGAAGAAGAAGGAAGGAAAGAGAAAGCGAGAGAGAAAGTGAGAGAGAAAGGAAGGAAGGGAATAAAGAGAGAGAGAAAGGAAGAAAAGGGAGGGGGAGTGGGAAGGAAAAGAAAGAATAAGAGAGAGAAAGACATACAGAAAGAAGGAAGAAAGAGAAAGAAAGAAAGGGAAAAAAGGAAGGAAAAAAAGGAAGGAAGGGAATGAAGAGAGAGAGAGAGAAAAAGAAAGAAAAAAGAAAGAAAAGGGAGGGAGGAAAGGAAGAAAATAAGAGAAACAGACAGACAGGAAGAAAGAGAAAGAAAGGAAGGAAGGAAGAAAATGAAAGGGATGACGAAGAAAAGGAAGGAAAGACAAAGGAAGGAAGGGAATGAAGAGAGAGAAAAAGAAAAAAAGAAAAGGGAGGGAGGAAAGAGAATAAGAGAGAAAGACAGACAGGAAGAAAGAAGAAAGAGAGAGAGAGAGAGAGAGAAACCGTTATTTCACTGGAGCTTCCTTTCAAGGCCAGCCTGGCGGTTTTTGATCCGCCCTGAATGGGGTGCCCCTCATTTGGGGCTCCCCTTCTGAGAAGATTTGGGCCCATTGTCCGAGCTAGCGGGACGTCGGATTGATTTCCAAGCCTTTGTGTGGACTCTCGGTTGGTGAATGAAGCTGTCACAGGGCGTCAGAGGTTGGCTAGCGAGCTGCCCTGGCTCCAAGCTGTGCCTCCTTTTGTTATTTCGGCCTCATTGAGCCGAGGGGAGAGGCGCGTTTCAGGGTGATTTACCACCACCCAAACACCAGCTGTCTGTGGCATCAGCCGAGGCTTCCCTCTTCTCCTTCGTCCATGTCTCCCTTGCGACTTTCCAGCTCTTGACGGCCTGGATTTCCACCCGTCCCCCAAAAAATCTGCCTCTTTCTTTTTTTGAAATGATTTCCAAAGGGGAAGAAATTTCAAAGGGGAGGAACAAAAAAACAACAACAGGAGGGCCATTTTTAATTTACACTCCTTCAGGTCTTCCTTGGATGGGAGAATAAAATAAAATAAAAACCTGCCTTTTCCTCAAGGTAGCAAAGACACGTTGGAATGCCTAAAAGTCAAAATAACAGCAGTAGCCCTTAGACCTACATATCGCTTTGCACTGCCCTCTCTAAGCGGTTTACAGAGTCAGCCTATTGTCCCCCAACAATTTTGGGTCCTCATTTTATGACCTCTGAAGGATGGAAGATCGAGTCAACCTTGAGCCGGTCAGGATCAAACTGCTGGCAGTCGGCAGAATTAGCCTGCAATACTGCATTCTAACCGCTATGCCACCAAGGAAGGAAGGAAGGAAGGAAGGAAGGAGAAAAAGAAGAGCAATAGCTGTAAGCCCTTAGACTTATATACTGCTTCACGTGCTTTTTACAGCCCTCTCTAAGCAGTTTACAGAATCAACCTCTTGCCCCCAACAATCTGTGTCCTCATTTTACCCACCTCAGAAAGATGGAAGGATGACTCAACCTTGAGCTGGTGGGACTTGAACTGCCAAACTGCTGGCAGTCAGCAGAAGTAGCCTGCAGTACTGCATTCTAATCACTGCGCCACCACAGCTCCTGGCCACAATTGAGCCTATGGCTAAGCGAGGCGTTTGGTAAAGCGAATTTTGCAACCTTTCTTGCCACCGTTTTCAAGTTGAATCGCTGCAGTTATTTGCTTAGTAACCCGGTTGTTAAGTGAATCCGCCTTCCCCATTGGCTTTGCTTGTCCTGAAGGTCGCAAAAGGGGATCACGTGACCTCGGGACCCTGAAGCCGTCGTAAATATGAGCCGGTTGCCAAGGGTATGAATTTTGATCATGTGACCATGGGGATATGCTGCAAGTGTGAAAACCCAATATAGGCCACTTTTTTCGGTGCCGTTGCCACTGATTGACAGAGTCAGCCGACTGTCCCCCAACAATTTTGGGTCCTCATTTTATGACCTCTGAAGGATGGAAGGTCGAGTCAACCTTGTTGTAGCTCGCCTACAACCACCGCGAATCGATACCCCACTAGAGGTAGCCCAGCTGACTGGCATTGTCCATGATGTCCATTGTCCATGATGTCCAGGATTGCCACTGTGCCTGTGACGTGACGCCTCGTGATAACACTTCACCCGTGACGCAGTATGAGGTGCATGATTGGCGCCATGAGACAGGACCAGGGATGTTGGATTGCCTCCCGCGTCAGCAACCTGATGAAGGATTGTGGCTACCGCGGGACAATTAGGATTTGGGCGGCGGGTGGAAGACGGACTACGGGGTGGATGTGGTCTATTTAGGCAGCGCTGGGAAGCGGATGTTCCCAGCACTAGTTTCACGAGGGCTTTCTCTACGTGAGATACCCTATTCTTTGCCTTGAATCCTGCTGGAGATTGAACGTGCAAATAATGTCCTTTTGAACAGCCACTAAATGAACTGTTGGAAGTCGAGGACTAACTGTACTGAAGTCAAAGCCAACAGCAAGCAACGTCACAATATCGGAAGGTCCATTGACAAGTGTGTCACCGTGTTCTTTCATAAGAATATTCAAAAGCATTCGATAGGTGATGTCCTTTTCCAGATTGGAGAGAAAATTGAAATGGGAGGACTGCACAGTGTACACTTTGCTAAACCTCGAACAAAATCTTAACGGGCCATTAGCCCATTAAATATAACTTTCAGCCAATCATTGCAGCCAATCTTGATTTCTTTTAAATGGGGAGGGTAATAAAAGCCATGCTATATTTTTGTGTGCTTGGTTTATGGGTTGAGTTTTGTTTGTTAGTTTTCATACTGCTTGTTCCTCAGTTGTATCGTACTTGAATGTCGATGTTTTATAGCACTGTTCTACTATTTTAATTCTCCGCTGCATTGGGAACATTCCCTGACGGGCAGCTGATGTATCTGTTGATAGATTTATATAAATATTTTGCCCGTCAGCTTTTGGTCACAAGTTTTCGTTGGCCCCGCTGACTTTTCTTTCTTTTTTTTTTTTGGAGACACGGGTGTAGAAGTTCCAAATCTGTCTCTTTTCTTGTTTCAAATGTTCAGCTTGCACCTTACGCTAAGATGTGAAGAATGGAGGTAGTCCTTGGCTTACGGCCATGATTGAGGCCCAAAATTTCCATGGCTACGTGAGTTGGTTGTGAAGTGAGAATTGCCCCATTTTACGACCTACCTTGTTACAATTGTTAACTGAATCACTGCCGTTCATTGTTTTATTAAATTTTGTTCTACATTTTTCCTTAATATACGCCATTGTGTACTGGTTGCATCAAATCCATTTTTTCCCCCTTCCCATCATGTTATACATCCCAGTTAAAACTATCATATAGTACCGTGATTGTGAACCTATGGCACGGGTGCCGCAGGTGGCACACAGAGCCATTTGTGCGGGCATGCGAGCCCCAGCCAAACTTATCTGCACTGCGCATGCGCATGTCTCCCAGCTGATGTTCGGTCTGTTGAAGGCCTTTTTCACCCTCCCGGGGCTCGAGGGAAGCCTCTGCAGTCTTTGGAGGCCAAAATATGGGCCTTCCGGAAATACTGGATGTGCAAAAACCAGAACTGCCAAAACGGACCCATTTTTCAGCCTACAAAGGCTACAGAGGCTTCCCTCGAGCCCCCAGGAGGGTGAAAACGGCCTCAAATGGGCCGAAAATCAGCTGGGAGGCACACACATGCGCAGTGCAGGTAAGACTTTGATTGGTTCTTAGAACAGAATAACAGAGTTGGAAAGGATCTTGGAGGTCTTCTAGTCCAACCCCCTGCTTAGGCAGGAAACCCTATAGCATATACACACACAAATATCCATACATACATTTACTTATACATGCATGTATACACACATACATATATACACATGTACATTTACATGTGTACATGTATGCATAAACATACATGTATGTACATATATACATACATAAATATACACATGTATGTTTACATATAGATGCATGTATGGATATACATATGTACACATACACACATATGTATATGTTATATATATATATATATTCTTAAGTTTTCGTGGGTACTTACATCTATGGCCTTCAGCTTTGTTCGGGTATTTTCCCACGTCATAGTAGTGGTGCTTTTAAAGTTGTAGCGCTAGTTATTTTAAAGTTGTAGCGCTAGTTATGCGACCCCCGAGCGCTACAACTTTAAAAGCACCACTACTATGATGTGGGAAAATACCCGAACAAAGCTGAAGGCCATACATACATACATACATACATACATACATATATATATACATACACACACACACACACACACACACACACTGTATATATACACACACGTAGATGCCCATGTATGTACACACACAGGTATATAATATAATGTATATATGTATACATACGTACATACATACATATAATTTAATATACACACATACATAAACATACACATACATACACATATATACATATACCTATACATTTACATATATATACATACATACATACACACATACATACACACACACGCTATATACACACACACATACCCATGTATATACACAACACATGTATATAATATATATTAATATGTATGTATGTATGTATGTATGTATGTATGTATATATAAATCACTGTCCATTTTGAATACATATTAGAAAGAGGAAGCTTGAGAGTCGACAAGGTTGATACTATATGGAGCAAAACTGCGGCCAAATCTGGATGTTCTGCTTCGGATACCGCAAATCCCCCTCCCAGAAGGTAGCAAGGAAAAACAGAGGTCATGAAAAGGATGGGTAGCATCCCAGAGAATCCATCAGACTCTGGTCAAGCATTGCTTACATCCCAGGATAGAAGGAAGTGAACTGCCAGTAATCTTTCTAGCACTGGTGATATTTTTCTAGTTTGGAGAACGAAGCGCCTAGAAGAAAACGGCCAAGTTCAGAGAGCGCTAACGATGTCTTTTTTTAATTCCCTATGTATTAATTTGAATCTTACCTTTTTGGCCAGTCTGCTCTCCACAAAGCAAGTCCAGTCTCTTGTCTTGCGGTTCTCCAAAGACTCTTGGTGGAGTCTCCCATGCTTTGACCTCCGCCGGAACCCTCAAGAGACGTAGGACATGTGGCCAGGAGGATAAGTTAAGTCAGTGGTGACTAACAACCGGTTCGGTAAGCACACGAAAACAGCTCTAAAACTTACCTTATACTGCAGCCCCCGGTGAGTGAAACAGCTGAGGCGTGGCCATCCGCTCTGCCACACCTATCAGCTGAGCTTCAAACAAAGGAAATATAGGACAGACTAATGCAGGGGCTGGTGGACGGAGTCAACTGATTGCTGGAACTACCGGTTCACTCAAAGTGGTCCGTGCTGGCTGAATTGCACCCCTGAGTGAAATGTCCTCTTCAGTTAGTCAAGAATCAGAGGGGTTTAGGCCTCACCACCCTCCCTCAAGGCCTCACCACGCTCACTCAAGGCTCACCACCCTCCCTCAAAATTTAGCCCTAGATGATAAACACTAAACCAGCATTTTGGAGAAATGTACTTTCTAGATCAGTGGTGGCTAACCTTTTTTGGCTCCCATGTGTGTATGTGCATACCAGCACCCAGAAGGGAATGCACGCTGTCCCCCCACACCTCCTGCACATGCGCACATGTCCCCTCACACGCCACGCATCTCTGCACATGCATGTGTGACCCCTATGCACATGCGTGTCTGCGCATGTGCACATGATCCCGGCGCACGCTGCACACCTATACACACTCCCGTGCATGAGTGCCAGATACCCGACTATCAGTTGTTGGGTGGGTGGCTCATGCACATGCGTAGTGGGGCTTTTCCGGGCGATCTCTCGCGTGCCAGAAGAAGTGGCTCTGTGTGCTACTTCCGGCACGCATGCCATAGGTTCGCCATCACGGGTCTAGACCAGGGGTCTTCAAACTTGGCAAGTTTAAGACTTGTGGACTTCAACTCCCAGAATTCTTGAGCTAACATGACTGGAGGGGGAATTCTGGGACTTGAAGGCCACAAGTCTTAAAGCTGTCAAATTTGAAGACCCCTGGTCTAGATGATTGTAAGAATCTGATTAGTTCTCCAGCAGTTTGGCACAGCTACCTTCCTGGTCTGTCTCCTAAAAATACTGAGTTCCAGTAGCTCAGTTGCTTGATCAGGACTAGATCAAAGTTTATTTTCAGTCATGAGAGCCCAAGTCAACTTCTCCAGATGGTGAGTCTATTTTCATTGCGGCCCTACTCTTTATCCAGGGTTGACAAGGATTGACTTCTGTTTCTGAGAGGCCTCCAGCTGCAAAGCTTGGAGCCTCACTACACTTCTACAGGTTTAACAGAATAACAGAGTTGGGAAGTGACCTTAGAGGTCTTCTAGTCCAACCCCCCTGCTTAGACAAAAAACCCTACACCACTTAATACAACGTAGTTCTCGTTTGACAACAGTTCGTTTAGGAACTGTTTCAAAGTTACAAAGGCACTGAAAACAGTGACTTATGGTTATTTTTCAAATTTACGATGGTTGCAGCATCTCCATAATCAAAATTTGACGCTTGGCAAATGGCTCGTATTTATGACTGCAATGGTCATAAGTGTGAAAAACAGTCACAAGTCATTTTTATCAATGCCATTGTAACTTCGAATAATCGCTAATATGGTTGCAAGTCCGGGCTTCCTGTATATTATGTGTAAAAGGTTAAAGTAAATATTTATCTGTCTAATCGTATCCAAATTTAGGGTGTGGTACTCACATCTGTTTCTTGGCTGAGGGAGCCAGTATTGTCTGAAGACATTTTGAGTGGTCATGTGCCCATCATGGCTATACGTCAAAGGCACAAAGAACACTGTTTTCTTCCCATCGAAATGGTACCTATTTATCTAGTCACATTTACATGCTTTTGAACTGCTAGGTGGGCAGGAGCTGGAGCAAGGAACGGGAGCTCGTTCCATCGTTTGGCACTCGGGTCTTGAACTCGGGCTGTCAGCTGACAAGCTCAGGGTCTTTTAACCACTGAGCCATCACACTCCATGCTACATAAACCCTCATTCAGTAAATTGGCATCGAATAAGAATACTGCAATGAATGGATTGATTATGTGCTCAGCATTAGCCATCCAGTTGATGTTAATTACATAGAAGAAGAGATCTCAAGATGATTTGAAATAATTTTGAGTATTTAATGAATAAAAACAACAACTGAGTTTTAGCTTGTGGCATGTTTGGGTCACATACATGAGACTGCCCTCCTTAAACCCCATCTCTTATCTAGTTCCACTCGTCTTTCTTTCAATTCTGTTGGGCATCTTGAAGGTCTCACTCTTCCTTTTGAGGTTTTTAGTTTGCTCTAAATATATGTTTCTCCATCTCCTTAGAAATGGATCTTCGGGCTGTTGAGCAATTATTTAGTGACCAGTAGATACAGCTCGCCTTGATAAGGATCAGATTAATCATTGTTAACCACAAGCCTTCTGACAGTAACTGCAGCCTAGACCTTAAGTGGTATCTTTTATTAAGATGTAATAATTATTAGTTAATGCCGGACAGCTGTTGGGTAGTCCTGGCTCTGCAGCTTTTAAAGATGGAGGAATTCTCGGTTAAGCTTCCAAAATATTATTATTATTATTTAATTATTTCTCGAATAGAATACTGCACCTAGTTTTGATCACAATATATAAAAAAGATGTTGAGACTCTGGAAAGTGTGCAGAGAAGAGCAACAAAGAAGATTAGGAGGCTAAAACATAGGAAGAATGGTTGCAAGAATTGGGGTATGTTCAGTTTAATGAAAAGGAAGACTAGGGGTGACATGAGAGCAGTCTTCCAATATCTCAGGGGCTGCCCCAAAGAAGAGGGAGTCAAGCTATTCTCCAAAGCACCTGAAGAAGCAACGGATGGAAACTAACCAAGGAGAGGAGCAATGCAGAATTATGGAGAAACTTCATGACAGTGAGACCAATTAACCAGTGGAATGGATTGCCTCGAGAGGTTGTGAATGCTTCATCACTGGAGGTTTTAAAGAAAAAACTGGACAGTCATTTGTCTGAAGTGTTGTAGACTTGAGGAGAGGTTGGACTAGAAGACCTCCAAGGTCCCTTCCAACTCTTTATACTGTTATTCTGTTAAAGCCAACATGCTCAGAAGAATGTTAGCTTTTGAGCTTTTAACGACTGTGATCAGAAAGGTTGTAGGAGCGAGCAAACTACCCTTAGGAGCTGCCTTGCTTTGGAATGGAAATTTTGGGAGTCCGTTGTCGTCGTGAGTCAAGGACGAGATGTAGAAGTTGTTGAGAGTGTGAATAGAAAATTAATATCTCACCTGTTCCTTGCTAAGTGTGCTTCCCAGAAGACCTAGGAGGGTGTTGAACTAATGTTGACTTTTTTGTTTTACATGCCTCTCTAAACATGAATTTGATCGAAGTGGGTTTCCTTCCAAATGAAGCATATTCTCTCTTCAAAATTATTACTTCAAGTGCTTCAGTAATTGCCCTTAAGCTCATTATTACAATGCAATGGGAAGCTGATAATTTTAAGAGGTCTTGGCAAAAAATTGTTTGCATTCTGCTATCTCTCATCTCCCCAACTCAATTTCTGGCTGTTTTTTTTTTTTTTCTCCAGACCTCCTGAGAAGAATCTAATTCCGTTTATCCTCATGAAAGTTTGTCTGTAGCTTTTAGGGAAAGGAAGGGGTGGAGGGAGAAAAAAGAAAGTAAAGGGAGGGAGGGAGGGAAGGAAGGAAGGAAGGAAGGAAGGAAGGAAGGAAGGAAGGAAGGAAGGAAGGAAGGAAGGACAAGTAGGTATGCTGGAAGGAAAGTAAATGAATGAATAAAGAACAGAAAGAGAGAGGAAGGAAGGGAAGGAAGGAAAAAGAAGAAAGAGAAGGGAGAAAGGTAAAATGAAAAAGAAAGAAGGAGAAAGGAAATAAGGAAGGGGAGAGAAAGGGAGGGAAGGAAGGAGAAGGAAAATAGTATAGAAAGAAGGAAGGAAGGAAAAGAGGAAAGGAGACAGGCAGGCAGAAAAGAAAAAAATCAAAAGAAAGGAAAGGAAGGAAGGGAAAAAGAAAAGGAGAAAGAAGACAGGCAGGTAGGAAGGGAACAAAAATCAAAGTGAAGGAAAAACAAGAAGGAGAGTGGAAGGAAGGAAAAAGAAAGGAAGAAGAACAAAGGGAGAAAGGAAGGAAGGAAAAATGAAAGAAATATGGGAAAAGAAGGAAAGAAGAAAATGGACTAAGGAAGAAAATGAAGGGACTAAGGAAGGAAATGGGGGAAGGAAGGAGATGGAGGGAGGAAGTAAGTAAGGAAGAGTAAAGTGGAAATGGAAGGAAGGAATAGACATGTTAGTGGCAGTGTTTTTTCATTGCTTCCCATGCCAGATAATGCATTATAAATCTAAAACCTACTTAAACCACAAACCTAAAACCTTAATTACAGTATAAATTAACTTCATGGGGCTCAGTAAGAATCTCAAAAACAATACTCTCATTCGGTTAAAGACGCACAAACTCTGAAATGGAGCAGCAGAAGGGAATGTAACGAAAGGCGGTTTGTTTTATTTCATTTTCCTTTATTTTCTCACAACACTTCAGTCTACCTGGGATGAAGGAAGACAAAAAGCCAGCTAAAATCTTTTCATCTCCGCAAACATTTGTGGGGAAGATCATTTTGCTTGAGGTTTGAAGGAATTTATTGATGAGTAGAGGAAAGAAAAACAGAATGGATAAGGACCTAATAATTCAGATGATAGTTTTGGATTATTATTATTATTATTATTATTATTGTTGTTGTTGTTGTTGTTGTTGCTGCTGCTATACATAAAAATTACAGTATACACAGCAAACGAGATAACTATGCTGGGTTTCGTATCACAAATCACTAGTCGAACACTTCCGAAGCATTTAGTACTGCGTGATGTATAGGCGGATTATGCGAGCAGATCCCAGTAAGGTGGCCTTCTGCAGCTGACCAATGGTGATTTTGTCAGCACCAATTGTTTTTAAGTGCTTGCCTAGGTCTTTAGGCACAGCAACCAGTGTGCCGAGTACCACTGGAACCACCTGCACTGGTTTATGCCAGAGTCTCTCCAGTTCGATTCTCAAGTCCTGATATCTGGTGACTTTTTCAAGTTGTTTCTTGTCGATTCTGCTATCACCAGGTATGGCAATGTTGACGATCCACACTTTTTTCTTCTCTACAATCGTGATATCCGGGGTGTTATGTTCCAAAACTTTGTCACTTTGGCACCCAGGGGGTGCCGCCTTGATGTGTCGGGGGGCTTAACTGCTCCAATGAAGCTGAGAGCTGTGCCGGCGGCGGTAGTGCAAACTACCAGCAGGTCCAACCTTGTCAGAGAGGTCTCGGCCGAGGAGCAGAACTGAGTGCACCCAACAACCCATGCAACGAATCATGGTGAAACACAACCGAACGAAGCCTATACCGGCTCGGTCGTCGCCCGAGTTAACAAGGACCGTGTCGGGTGTTGGGGAACCTGGGCATCCGTCGACAAGTGGGCTACAGGCCATGGGTCCCATAGCTGAGCAACCAGGGCATTGGCCTGCAGGGCTACTGGAAGCTGAACAACCTCAGAAGCGGCAGAAATACACCATGTCAGAGAACCGCACTGTAATGAAATGCTACTACAAAGCAGAACCAGAAAAACGGGGCTACCAAAAAAGGATGTACAAATTATTACTATTACTATTCGCACAGTCAGCCTGATGTTGAGACTGGGTTTGGCATTTTTGTCTACCTTGTCGAATTCTTACCAAGGACCTGGGATAGGCAAATCGTTTGATGGTGCTACAGATATCGCCGCAGGATGGAAGCAGGAAGGAAAGCTGCCTTCCGCAATTGACTGATGGCAAATTTGTCAATGCCTACAGTGTTCAAGTGGTTGGGGACTGCACCCAAGGCGCCTATGACTGTTGGTACTACCCTGGCTTGCCTTTGCCATTGTGGTTCTCTTTCTATTTGTAGATCTTTGTATTTTGTTATCTTCTCTGGTTCTTTCTCTTCTCTTCTGCTGTCTCCAGGCACTGCCACATCCACCATCCAGACTTTTTTGCCTTTCTTATCAACAACTGTTAAGTCCAGGGTGTAATGTGGATATTGTAGTAGTAGTAGTAGTAGTAGTAGTAGTAGTAGTAGTAGTAGTTGTTGTTGTTGTTGTTGTTGTTGTTGTTGTTGTCTTCCTTGACTCTGGGCACCATACAAGGATAAAAACCCAAAATGAAAGCAATAAAAAAGCAATAACCCGCCTGGTTGATAGCAGTCAAGTGAACTATTTGATGGGCTCCACCCCAAGTAGGGACATGGTGGCTCAGTGGCTAAGATCAGAAAGGTCGGCAGTTCGGCCGTTTGAATCCCTAGCACCATGTAACAGAGTGAGCTCCCGTTCCTTGTCCCAGCTTCTGCCAACCAAGCAGTTTGAAAGCACATAAAAAAAATACAAGTGGAAAAATAGGGACCTCTTTGGTGGGAAGGGAAGATCGTTCTGTGTGCCTTTGGCATTTAGTTATGCCGGCCACATGACCACGGAGACGTCTTCGGACAGCGCTGGCTCTTCGGCTTTGTGACGGAGATGAGCACTGCCCCCTAGAGCTGGAAATACCTTATCCCAACTATGGGGTCTCTGGATCCATTGGCCAAACTCAGGGTCTTTCAAATGAGTGTCAGAATGGAGGTCAATCTTATCTCTGCAGGGAGGATGTTCCACAGGGGAGGAGCCGCCACAGAGAAGGCCGTTCTTCTGGGTCCTACCAGATGGATCTGCTCAGGAGAGGAGACTCATAACATCCAGGGGGGATTGTGTAGATGATCTACAAGGTCCCTTCCAACTCTCTTAATCTGTATCCCCTGCCTCCCCACTCCAGTGGGTTGGGTAGCTGCAACTGGGAATGTTATTACAATCACAGAAGTCGTTGAGTTTCCTGCTATTTCCTTCCTACCTCTCTTTAACACTGGAAGGTTTTTAAGAGATTGGACACATATTAGTCTGACCTGGCATAGAGTTTCCTGTTTGACCAGCGGGTTGGATTAGAAGACCTCCAGGGTCCCTTTCAGCTCTCATTCTGTTAATACTTGTCGCTTCAGTCTTGTTCAAAACGTCACTATACCTCTGCAGAGGCATTCATTGATAATAAGGGCAGTTTGCACAGATCCAGACAAGAAAGAGGTTAAATGCAACAAACAGCTACTCCTGAAGCAAAGTAGAATTTAACTTTTTTTCTTTTTTGAATTATTTCTATGAGAAAGTACAAGGTTAATTTAGTTGTTGGGTGCACACAACACTGATAATTTGATGATATGACATATAACCTCATTTCTGGGTTTCTTGTCATTCCATCTTAATAAGCTAGCTAAACCGTCTGGATTTGCAGGGGTGCGTTAAGCCACCATAAAACTGAGATTAAATAGAACTGGGCTTAGTGCTTCATGCAAATCCGGCTGCTTAGTTTGTACTTGACCTGGGGAAGTTATTTACTTTGGGTGGCCTCATCCTAAGGCAATTTTGTTAAAAAAAAATGTGCTTCTTATGAAGTCACTGTAAAGTGTGGGTGGCATGTATTTATATTACATTTTGTGTTTCTTCATTGTTTGTGATGGGTTTTTCCCACTGGCTTGGGAAAGAGTTTTTTAGCAGCTAATTAACAAAAAGTGACCAAAAATAACCCCCCCCAAAGGGGCTTTTCATGACAATTCATAAAATACTAAGTAGGTTGGTGTGAGAAAAATTGCAGATGAAGGAGCAACCCGGGGTTATTTTATTAAAAAAAATGTATTCCGTTCTGTTCCATTCTTTATTTGTGTCCTGCCTTTATTATTTTCACAAACAAGGTGGTGAACATATCTGAAATAACTTCCTTCTCGTATTTTCCTCACACAACAACCCTGTGAGGAAGATTGGGGCTTATAAGGAGTGGCCCAAGGTGACCCATCTGGGTTTCAGGACAAAGACGGTATTAGAACTCACAGTTTCCTGGTGATTGGCCCAAAGTCATCCAGTTGGTTTTAGTGGTTAAGGTAGGACTTGAACTCAGAGCCTTTCACTTTCTATCTTGGTGGCCTAACCACTAGACTATTCTGGCTCTCTAAGGTATAAGGTTTGACTTGGAGGAGGAAGTATTTTGAAATATTCCCAAATCTCACTTCTAATAGGCAGGTAGTCCTCACTTAATGACGGGTCGCTTAGGGATCATTCCGAGTTGTGACAGCCAGCCAAAAGGTACTTATAATCTGACTCTGGGGTTCTGACAGTGACAAAACACAATCACATTGACAACATTTTGACGCTTGGTATGACGTTCCTCTATAGGGTCAATTGCGTGATGCAGTTTATGAGTTTTCTTGCCGAAAACACCCATAGGATTGCATTGCCTCACTTAATGACTACAGCATTCGCTTAAAGGCCATTGTAAGAAAGTTAAATTGGGTGGGTCACGTGGGAGTCTTGATTTACAACAGAAATGCTGTGCTCTTTTATGGTCATAAGTCAGGCACTAGCTGTATATATAAAAAACTAGCTTGGTACCCATGCTTCGCTACAAAACTATGTCGTCGGGCTTAGTTTTGGGGGAGGAAAATAAGGAGAAAAAAATTCTGCCTCTGCCTACCAGCCTTCATCGGTGTTCATCTGGCTAGCGTCCTGTCAGTGTGCGAGAGAGTTGAGGGCTCTTTGGAAACTGAAACAGTATTTGCTGTGTGAGCAAGAAGACAGCAAGGAGCTTAGCTCAACTGTTCTGTACTAAAGTTTCTTGGTGCTGTGAAACTAGAAATGAAACTCCTCCTCTGCTTGTGTTTTGCATTTTGGAAGTGGTTTCTTTTCAGGTAGGGAGGGAAAGTAGAACTCCTTAGCATCAGATATGAATACCTACTGGTCTTGATAGTTGGGTAAGGCTTCCTGCGCCAACTCAGGAAGCTCAAACTGCCCAAGGAGCTGATGATTCAGTTCTACAGAGGAATGATTGAGTCTGTCATCTGCACCTCTATAACTGTCTGGTTTGGTTCTGCAACCCAACAGGACAGACACAGACTTCAGAGGATAATTAGGACTGCAGAAAAAAACAATTACTACCAATCTGCCTCCCATGGAGGATCTGTATACTGCACATACTGCATAAAGAGGACTGTGAAAATATCTACAGACCCCTCACATCCTGGACATAAACTGTTTCAACTCCTACCTTCAAAACGATGCTATAGAGCACTGTACTCCAGAACAACTAGACACAAGGACACTTTTTCCCTGAACGCCATCACTCTGCTAAACAAATAATTCCCTCAACACTGTCCAACTATTTACAAAGTCTGCACTACTATTACTATTAATCTTCTCATCACTCCTTATTTCCCATCTCCTCCCACTTGTGACTGTATGACTGTAACTTTGTCGCTTGTATCCTTATGATTTATATTGATTGTTTCCTAGTATGATTGATTGCTTATTGTACCCCATGACTATCATTAAGTGTTGTGCCTGATATTTCTCGACTCCTGACAGATGTATCTTTTCTTTTATGTACATTGAGAGTATTAACACCAAGACAAATTCCTTGTGTGTCCAATCACACTTGGCCAGTAAAGAATTCTACTCTACTCTACCCTACCCTACTCTACTCTACTCTACTCTTTTCTATTCTATTCGTTTTTTTATTTTATTGCTCTATTGTTTTACTTCTGTTTTCTTTACACTTTTTTCATTTCTTCCTTTTTATGGTTTGGAAGCTGCCTACATTAACCTCATGGGGGACAGGCGAAAAATAAAATTTAAAAATAAATAAATTATAAACATGTAACTTCCTGGGGCGATATCATTCATTGACTTTCGCTTAAATCAACCATATTAATTTGATGTATAGGTTTGTCCTTGATTCCGATAAGGAGTTTCTTCTTTTTAAAAATACTACTACTACTACTATTACTACTACTACTACTAATAATGATGATAGTTGAAAAATTTCCTTCCTCCTTCCTTTCTTTCACACTGGTTTTTTTTTTCTCCCCTGGGGTGACTTCATATGTTTGCTGGATGAGTATGGAAAGATATGTTGTCTCTCTATTTGGCAAAGTTTTGTATGAAATTACAGCCTCTGTTGGAGTGGTGGGATTCACATTTTTTTTACTACTGTGGGCGTGGCTTGGTGGGTGTGGCTTGGCGGGCATGGCAGGGGAAGGATACTGTAAAATCTCCATTCCCTCCCCACCCCACTAACCTGCTTTCCAGCTCCATTCTCCTGTGCAGGGCAACCAAAGGAGACCCAGCCAATCAGCTGGGACTCAATGGGAGGCAAGGAATAGATGGGGGCGGGGCCAGTCAGAGGTGAGATTTGCTGGTTGTCCGAACTACTCAAAATTGCCGCTGCCGGTTCTCCAGAACCAGTCAGAACCTGATGAATGCCACCTCTGCTCTGTTGTAAATCCCAGTATTTATTTATTTACTATCCTTCTGTTGTAGATCTCATAACTCTAATGGAGGCTAAACGCCATGATTTTTAAAAAGTGTGCTGAAATTTTTACAAGTCGTTGTCAACTTATGGCTGTAGTGGGGACAGGAATTTCTGTTGTTGAGCAGGGCAATTAAATAGTTCCTGATTTTATCACCTTTTTTGCCACAGTTGAGCAAATCATTGCGGTCATTAAGTGAATTACCTAGTGAATCTGAATTATGTTAAGTGAATCCGAGTTCCGACACTGACTATACTAGTCACAAGGTCGCTGGGAAGGTAACAAATGGCAATCACATGATTTTGGGGGTTGCTTCACCCTTGTATAGGTAGTCCTCGACTTACAACAGTTCATTTAGTGACCGTTCAGAATTGAAACAGCACTGAAAAAACAGACTTATAAACATTTTTCCACGCTTAACAACCATTGCAGCATCCCTCACATGATCCAAATTTGGACTTTCGGCAACTGACTCGTATCTATGATGGTTGTAGTATTCCCGGATCATGTGGCGAAGCCAGATTCACTTAACAACCATGCTGCTAATTTTAACAGCTGCGGTGATTCACTTAACAACTGTGGCAAGAAAGGTCGTAAAAAGGGGCAAAACTCAGTTAATCAACGTTTCACTTAGCTGCAGAAATTTTGGGCTCCATTGTGGTCGTATGTGGAGGACTGCCTGAAAATAAAGCCCCTGATTGTTGATCATGGAAATGCTGTGATTGTCGTTATTGTGAGGACGGGTTATCCGTCCCTTTCTGCAGTGCCGTTGTAACTCTGAACACTCACTCAGCAAATGGTTGTAAGTCAAGGACTACCTGTATTTAACTGGCTACAGAAAGGGAAGATCAAGGAAACACAATTGGCATTGCTAATTGTTCTGGTTCACCGGCCCTGTTGGGAGATTCTTCACTCTTTTATTGGATGTTTACTGGAATGATAATAAAAAATTAAACAATGATCGTTTCTGCCTGGCTTTGATTTAAGGCCTCAGCAACGCTTTGGAACTCTGTAAAGTTCAAACGGGTAGAAAAAAGCTGAAAAAAAAATAATTCACTTAAGCAGCCACGTAACTAACTAAACAATTGCAGTGATTCACTTAACAACGGTGGCCAAAAAGACTGCCAAAGAGAGTAAAATTCACTTTAACAACTGTCTTGCTTGGCAGAGTAAACGTCGGGCTTGGTGGTGGCCGTAAGTCGACGACCACCTATCTTACCTTGTTTCCCTGAAAATAAAACCCAACTGGAAAATAAGCCCTAAGCATGATTTTTTTCAGAATACTCATAATATAAGCCCTAACCCGAAAATAAGCCCCAGTTCAGATTGTCAGCAGACGGCCGCATTTGGAACCATATTTCCCCCCAAATAAGACATAACTGGAAAAAATAAGCCCTAGCATGGGGTTTTCAGGATGCTCTTAATATAAGCCCTACCCCCAAAATAAGCCCCAGTTCAGATTGTCAGCCAGATGGCGGCATTTGGAACCGTATTTCCCTGAAAACAAGACCTAACTGCAAAATAAGCCCTAATGCGTCTTTTGGAGCAAAAAATTAGTATAAGACCCTGTCTTATTTTCAGGGAAACACTGTATAGCAAAAAGACCTTTGGCTTTCTTCTGCGGTATCTGGGTATTTCCAAGGAAATTATTTCTGCCCTCACACCTCAGAGCCGTTTCTCTTCTCTTTTTATATCCTACTTGTGGTTACCGTTCTGTTTCTGCTCAGCTGCCTGCTCCGCTTGGAAAGGAAAGCCGAGAAAGTGAAGAGTTAACCTTTGCTTGCAGATGGAGGGCTGCCTTTGGGCTGTGGGGGAAAAAAAAGGTGAAGAGAGAACATAATTGCTTCTGCAACTAATTGCTACGTTGGAGATCTGCAGGCAACCCACCCTTAGTTGCTGTACCGCTGCTCATTTTTGATGTGGTTTTTCCTTCTTCCTCTGTAGAAACCATTTTCCTTTCCCAAATGTCATGTTTTCCCAGTTTTCTAGCCCACCGCCCCATTTTCGCAAAGGAGTGGGATGGACGTGCATATAAAATCCTTTGTCTGGGGGCCATGGCCATTTCAATTTGCACGAACTCAACTGGATTGCAGGGAGGTGAGGTGAGCCCCAATCGGGGATGATTTATTTTGTCGTTATTTTGTTTATGTCCCCGCTTCAGTAATTTTATAAATAAACTCGAGGTTGCAAACACACATGTATTATTCCCTCCTCTTCCTATTTTCCCCCACAACAACAAACCTGTGAGGTGGATTAGGAAGAGAGAGAGAGGGACTGGACTAAAGTCACCCAGCTAGCTTTTATGCCTAAAATGGAACTAGAATTTACTGTCTCCTGGTTGATTGCCCCCTGGTGTCCACCCAACTGGCTTCCATGCCAAAAGGGGGACTAGAACTCACTTTCCCCTCGTTGATTGGGCCATAGTCACCCAGCAGGCTTTCATGCCTAAAGTGGGACTAGAACTCACTGTCTCCTGGTTGATTGGCCTGGCGTCACCCAGCTGTCTTCCATGCCTAAAGTGGAACCAGAACTCACTGCTTTCTGGTTGATTGGCCCAAAGTCACCAAGTCAACTTTCATGTCTAAGGCAGAATTAGAACTCACTGTCTCCTGGTTGATTGGCCAGCTCCTTAACCACAATCTCAAACTGTCTATAACAAAACCAATAGGGGCAGTCCTTTTTTAGTAACCACAGTTTTGGGACCAGCAATTGTATCATGAAGCGAAGCCGTCACTAAGTGAAATTGCAGCTGAGCTCATGATCTGACTTCAGCTTTCCTTTGCAAACGTGTGAAGGTCATAAATGTGAGGATTGATGGCAAATTAACTTGTTCATCCCCGTTATGAGCAAGATCTCTAAACGAGGCAGTCACTACATGAGGACTACCCATAATTTTAAAATAGAAATGCTTAGCCTAACTTGGCTGCACTGCCAATTGGATGGAGACCTACGCCTCTCTGTATTCACACCTCTAATAAGCTGGTTTGTGAAAATGGATTAAATTTAGGCCATTTATGCATCGCAGGGATAATGAAAGTGCCCATTGGAATGCTAAAATTTAGAAAACTACCTGTACTAGTTGAATTATTATTATTTTTTGTCCTCCAGGTCATTTTTAGTAAAACCTAGCACACTCTTAGCAAAACTTCCGGTCTAGGGCGTACGTTCTTCACAAAAACATAAAAACCTCTGAGAAACAGAAACTGAAACCCAACAAAATCTGATTTGTGGTTATTGAATATCATATTTTCCACTGATGCCACTGCTCAAAGGTTTCATTTGGGATTATGCGTATAGTTTGCCCTCAGGACTCCTGATTTATCATCCGTTCTCAACTTAAAAACAATTTGTTTAGTGACTGTTCAAATGGCACTTAACAAGGGTGTTAAATCATTTCACAGCTGCAGTGATTCCCTTAACAAAGGTGGCAAGAGAAGTCGTAAAATGGGGAAATGCACCCTGAGCAAGTTTCTCACTTAGCAACATAAATTTGGGGCTAAGTTGCGGTCGTAAGTCAAGGACGACTGTATAAAATGCACATCTAATTAAATTTTGAAGTAGAAATTTAGGTTAAGGAGACCTTTAAAAGTTGAAGAGTCAGACTGATCTACCTAAACAGTGCATTGTCACCTAAGAGTGGGATGGGCCGCATATAAATTTAATAAATAAACGGTAAATAAAATCTTGCATACCAAAAATACGTGTACCACGGATACAAAATGTAGGGAGTTTGTTTAGCTTTCAATGGGATTCTCCACGGGTTTATTTAGGGGTCTCCTTGATGATATCAAAGGAGGACCCAGGAATTAGGCTGGAATGTGGAAATTAGACTTCTTGCTTTTTTAAAGCTATCTTCACTCCGCCTCTTCTTGACATGAAATCCAGAATTGGGCAGATAAAGAAACGGGTCTTGTTTTGTTTTTTGCTGAGCTGGCAATAATTTATTCCGTTTGCAAAAATTGCATTCCTGTGGGGAATCCAACCATTTTGGGGTCAATTCTAACAGCCTCTTTGGTGTATTCAGATGTACCTCTTTCCTTTCAGCTCACATCTGTACGAGGCGAAATGCCAGACTCTTTGCCTGCTTTCCTTTTCCAGCCCTCCTTGTATTATAAGTGAATGGTTGCCATGGTGTTTCTTTTGAGCTTGATTGCATTTCTCGCGCCTGCTTTATCTGAATTCTGTTTTTGACACGTCTAATGATGACGGCTCCCGAGCAGATGATGCTTTCCTCTTGAAAGACCAGACAAATTACGAGGAAAGCTTCTCACACATCTGTGTAGTCAAATGCTAGGGTGTTTATTTTTTTTTAAATGGCTTTTTGGGGATGAGATATGCTAAGGGCTCAAGTTTCATCTTTCATTCCTTCAGTGGAAATCAAATAGGTGCGGTGTGGTTTAGAGACAGTCTTGTGGGAGGGGGGGGCTGCCTTGTTTCATCTTACAGGGGTCTCAAGATGGTTTGGAGTCCTTCTAAAACTGTCATCCCTTTATCGGCTGAAGAATGGCCCAATCCTATCTGGGTTGCTTCTCTTCTACGAAGCAAATTTAGGGAGGCATGGATGGAGAGATCTCCGATATAGGTAGTCCTCAATTTACAACCATTCATTTAATGATCTCCTCCTCCTCCTCCTCCTCCTCCTCCTCCTCCTCCTCCTCCTCCTCCTCCTCCTCCTCCTCCTCCTCCTCCTCCTCCTCCTCCTCCTCCTCCTCCTCCCCCCATCGCCACCATCACAAACCCCACTCTTCTAACACTGATGTTATTAACTAATTGGGTAATGAAACATCTGTACGAAAATCAAGCTCAGAGAACATAAAGTACCACATAGCCGCCGCCCTCCTCCTCCACCTCCTCCACCTCCTCCTCCCGCCAGGAGGTTTTTAAGAAGAGATTGGACAAACCCCTTGTCTGACATAGTATAGGGGTTTCCTGCTTGAGCAGAGGGTTGGACTAGAAGACCTCCAAGGTCCCTTCCAACTCCGGTATTCTCTGTCCATTCCTTTTCCTCCTCTTCTGCTTTCTTCTCTTTCTCCTTCTCCTCCTTCCTCCTCCTGCACTTGCTTCCAGAAGGCTGAAAAGCGTCTTTCATTTCTGTTCGCTCTTTGGACCATCTCTCCTGACAATATATCCCTGGAGGTTTTTAAGAAGAGATTGGACAACCACCTGTCTAACAGGGTATAGGGGGTTTCGTGCTTGAGCAGGGGGTTGGACTAGGAGACCTCCCAAGGTCCATTCCAACTCTTGTTATTCTGTTATCTCCTCTGTCCCATCCTTTTCCTCTTCTTTCTTCTTCTCTCTCTCCTTCTCGTTCCCCTTCCTCCTAATGATCTTAGCTTGCCCTTGTTTCCAAAGACTGAAATTCTCCTCCATTCCTGTTCACTCTTTGGACCGTGTCTCCTGGAAATTTATTCATTAGCCAGTGTGTTGCAGGCTGATCTCATGCAAAGTTAATGCTTAACTAGAAAAACAGGACCGGCTACCCTCAACATGTCTGAAGGTTCCTTCCTCACCCAGCTGTAAAACAAGCTGGTGCTTTTCGGTTGAGAAGTCCTTGAGTCCCCAGCAGGAATGGCTTAAAAGCAGGGTGGAGAAGACATTGCTTTGGAGGCCCTGAAGCCACACAAAATGCAGATATTCCAGGCTCGATAATCAGAACAGTAAGAGGTCTGTGGAACAATTAGGAGTGTTGTTTTCCTTTTTTCAGCGATTGTTTGGCGATTACAGGGCAGGAAAGAAGGGAAGGATGTCAAGGAATTGTGCAGCCAGTATCCAAATGGAGTCAGAGATGCTGACATGAACTTGTAGTTTTATACAAATAATTATATTTTACATCTCTATCCAGAGATGGTATTCAGCAGGTTCTGACCAGTTCTGGAGAATTGGTAGCGGAAATTTCGAGTAGTTCGGAGAACTGGCAAATACTACCTTTGACAGGAGATTTTACAGTATCCTTCCCCTACCCTGCCCACCAAGCCTCGCCCACAGAACCGGTAGTAAAAAAATTTGAATCCCACCACTGTCTCTATCTACTGCAAACTAGATAGTCAGGAACATCACTACATTGTGAGGTAAATCATGAGGTAAATCACAGAGCACAAAAAGGCAGACAGAAGAAAAAGGCGGGAAAAAGGGAAACGCCCCCTTCATGTCCGCAGCAACCAATCAGAACGCAGATTTCCTCACACAGGAGCCGACACTCTCCAACCAATCAACTATAGGTGACCTTACATCCTTTCATTTATTTACTGACTGTTCAACGTTACAACAGTGCTGAAAAAAGTGACTCATGACCATTTTTCATACTTGGCAACATCTCTATGATCACATGATCAACATTCAGGCGCTTGTCAACTGATTATAGTTATGATGGCTGCAGTGTCCTGGGGTCACATGATCCCCTTTTGTGACCTTCTGGCAAGCAAAGACAACGGGGAAAGCAGATCCACTTAACAACTGTGTTACTAACTTAACTACAGGGATTCACTTAACACTTGTGGCAAGAAATGAGGCAAAGCTCATTTAACATGTTTCATTTAGTGACAGAAATGTTGGGCTCAATTGTGGCTGTAAGTTGAGGATTACCTGTATAACTGTGTGTTCTGGCTCATTGTACAACCCCACTGCTCCAGCTACTGAATTGAAATAAGAGATGAGATAGCCCCCCAAAAATGATTTAGAAAATTACAGGTCGTTCTTGATTTACAACCGCATGATTGACTTAACGACAGTGATTTGCTTAACAGCCGAAGCACAATAGGTTGCAAAATTGGGTGTGCGACTCACTTAACAGCTGCCTTGTTTAGCAACAAGAAATTCCCAATTGTGTCATAAATTGAGGACTATCCGTACCAGGACACTGATGATATTACTTACTCTGGTTTGAAACGTCTGCAAGAAAATGACCAAACTCGGAGAACTTCAAAGACTCTACAGTTCAACCCAGAACTTCTGTAGATATTTATTTATTTTATTAAACTTATATGTCAACTCCCATGGCCTAGAGGTGGAGCTCTCACCTCACAATCAGGAGGCTGTGAGTTCGATCCTAGGTAGAGGCAGAAATTTCTCTCTCTGGACACAATGAGTATATATCTGCTGACCAAAACTCCTCATTGGTAACAGGAAGGGCATCCGGCCATTAAAACATTCTGTTAGCTCCATTTAGTTGCCCAGACTCCACCCCACAAGGGATTATGCGGTCGTTAAATGAAGATGATACTTCAACTCCCAATGACCCCATTACTAATTGTGGTCTTCCCACTCCCTCAGTTTTCCATGCTGCATATATTTCAGAGTTCAGATTCAATAATGCTTCAAATTATAATTTAAGAGATGATGCTGATTTTAATGATTTATTTCTTTTAAAATCTGCTGAGAATTGGTCATGCAGCACCACAAAAATCAAGATTCAGATGAGATTGGATTTCTTCCTCTAAAAATTTCTACAAGTAATACCTATCAATATAGGTAGCCCTTTATTTATGACCACAATTGAGGCCAACATTTCTCTTGCTAAGTGAAGACAGTTGGTAAGGAAGTTTTGCCCCATTTTTCTGAACTTTTTTTGGCCACAGTTGTTAAGTGAATCACTGCGTTTGTTAAGATAGCAACATGTTGTTAAGCGAACCTGGCTTCCTGTGATGACCCGGGGAATGACACAAAAATAACAAAGTCACAAAAGTAGAATAAATTCCCTTGAATGCCTCCAACTTGGGCCCCAATGTCCAATTATCCTTGGCTAGATATCAAACTCTTCCAAAACCAGTCTCCGAAGGGAGTAAATGCAGTCCGAATCCAAAGTAAAGATAATTAGAAATAAAAAAACTAACCCAAAACACACTGAAGTAATTAACACGGCAGGCCAGGATGATAAATTGCAGACTTCCACAAGATAACACAGCACCCACAGTTGGGAGGCCGCCAAAACACAGATAAGCCTCGACAAAGATAATGCATGCTTTGCTTCCAGCAAGGAGCTGTGTGCAAACACCCCTCTTATATCCTGTTTTCCCAGCTGCAGCTAATGAAAGGGATCAGGGCCTTTTTCTCTCCCGTAACCCATGTTGCTCCCTTCTCCATTCCTCCCTGTGTGCCCCAGGATGAAGAGGGGATGGCCCTGGGTCTTCCTCTGAATGCCCAGCCGGACTGTCCCCTTCCCCGTTTCTTCCACAGCCACCGGAACCACACTCCCACTCTGTCAGCTGCTCAATCTCCCCCTCAGAATCAGACTCCAACAAGGGCATGACACTTCCCCATTGACTTTATTTGCTGGAAGGTTACAAAAGATGATTATGTGACCACAGGACACTGCAACTGTCATAAATATGAGTCATTTGCCAAGTGTCCGAATTTTGGTCACATGACTGCAACAGTCGTAAGTGTGAAAAAACGGTCATCAGTCCCTTTTTAAGTGCCGTTGTAACTTTGAATGGTCACTGAACGAATGATTGTAACTCAAGGACTTATCTGCATTAGAGACTTAAAGTGTCCCCCCCAGATGGCAGTAGAATGAGATATGAAAATTGTGAAGAAGAAAAAAATGAAGTAGAATTAATGTAAAAGAAATGAAAAAGAAACATTTTTGCCCCAGGGGGAAGAAAATTAAACATTCACAATAGAGCAGTCTTGTTATTATTAGGATTTCGAATAAGTTTGAATTCTACAGAACACTCATTTAGCTGTTACCCCAAAATGAGCAGAAGCAAGAAAATCTCTTAAATTCCATAGTAGTTCCCCCCCAGCCAAATAATATTTTAGACATCCTATCCAGAGATAATTGGGGATTTATTCCCTGTTGGCAACATATAAAGAAGTGTCTGATGCTAACAAAGGAGTGGATTATTTGTTCTCTTGCAATGCAAGACACATATGTTGTTTGTGACAATTGAAAAGTTTTTTTTGCCATGGTAGTCATCTGCTCATCTTGTGATTCTTGAAAGCCATAAAAGTCACATGAAAAATTGGAGAGGCAAAAGGAATGAATAGCAGACCATGGAGTGGATGGAATAGATGAGAAGTCTGCAAACATGGCAACTTTCAGACTTGTGGACTTCAACTCCCAGAATTCCTCAGCCAGCAAGGCTGCCTGGGGAATTCTGGGAATTGCAGTCTACAAGTCTTAAAAGTTGTTGAAATTGGAGGACCCCTGGAATAGATGGACCACATCAGATCATCCAGGGGTCCGCCGTGCTGGGGAAAACTTGGGTGATCTTTAGCTGTCTTGAAAATGGACAAGGATGTTTGACTAGATCCATGAACTTCCTTCCCTTCCCTTTTCAATCTTTAGGGGAGATCTATTACATACTATATTATCAGAATGCCTGGCCTCTTTCAAAAACTGAACCTGGAGATGAAACACTGAACATGTTCTCAAATTTACTCTTTGATTTCCAGTTTAGATTTGAGGTAGTAAGAGAAGGGAGGGAGGGAGAGAAGGTGTGGGAAGAAAAGAGAGAGAATGAATGAGTGAGTGAAGGAAAGGAAAGGGAAGGAAAGGGAAGGGATGGGATGGGAAGGACTAGAGAAAAGAAAAAGGAAATTGGAAGGAGAAGGAAAAAGGAAGTAAGGAGAAGGGGAAGTAAGGAAGAGAGGGACGGAAAGGAATGAAAAGGGAGGTACAAGAGGGAGTAGAGAAAGGAAAAAGGAAGGGAGGGAGAGAAGGAAAAAAAGGAAGGAAGGGGTAAAGGAAGGAAGAGGGGAAGGAAGAAAAGGAAGGAAAGGAGGGAGGTACAAGTTGGAGGGGGCAGAGAAAGGAAAAAGGGAAGGAGAGAGAGAAGGAAAAAGGAAGGAAGGAGTAAAGGAAGGAAGAGAGGGGGAGGAAGGGAAGGAAGGAAGGAAAGGAAGGAAGGAAAGGAGGGAGGTACAAGTTGGAGGGGGCAGAGAAAGGAAAAAGGGAGGGAGAGAGAGAAGGAAAAAGGAAGGAAGGAGTAAAGGAAGGAAGAGAGGGGGAGGGAAGGGAAGGAAAGGAAGGAAGAAAAGGAAGGAAGGAAAGGAGGGAGGTACAAGTTGGAGGGGGCAGAGAAAGGAAAAAGGAAGGGAGAAGGAAAAAAGAAGGAAGGAAAAGAAGGGAGGGAGAGGAAAGGGGAACGAAAGGGAGAAGAGGGGAAGGAGGGGCGAGTATGAAAAAAGGAGGGAATGAAGTAAAGGAGGGAGAAAGGAAAGAGAAGGAATGGGAAGGAACAAAGGAGAAGAGAAGGGAGAGAGAGAGAGAGAGAAGGGGGAAAAAAACAAAGGGAAAGAAAAGGAGAGAGAAAATGGTACAGTTATTCTCTTTTACAACTTTTCTCTTCTCTTGCAAAGGGATTGAACTGGCATTTCATATCTTCACCATGTCAACTTCTTTCCAGTATCATGATATTCCGAAGTGTCCCAGAGTTGCAGATTTACTCATGGGTGGGCAAAGAAATCTGAGATAAAGTAGAGGCTTCAGATACGAAACTGTTAGAGGCATCAGGGAACCAGTCGGAGGTTCACACAGAGGTTTAGTGAGAGACGCAGGCAGAGACCGATAATTTTGGTTGCTGTATCTATTTGACCCCGTGACCCCATCTAAATACAATCCCTCATTTTTAAGCATCTGCAAATTGAATAATAATAATAAAAAAAAACTCTCAGTCATTTGTAACTTACTGGCTCCCCTCATTTTTTTTTTTTAACAAAATAGTTGAATAGAAGCCGTTTGATTCTGGAGTCCGAGCACGCCTCTGTGTGCACATACTTGCACATGTGTTCGCATTAAAAAATTGTAACAGCAATGGCATCAGAGTCACACAAAGCTTTATTTGCTTGCTTTAACTCTTGGTCTTCTGATACAGGCTGATTTTTGTTTTCTTTTTTTAGCCAACAAGGTTTGCTATCATAATAGAATTAAACTATATTTTTGTATTTGCAAACGGGATTAGCCAAACAGCCTGGTTTTCCTTCATAAACAGACTCCCTAAAATGACAACAACAAGAAAAATAAACAACTATACTTGTAGTCTTTGAGTAATAAATAGCCTCAGTGGCGGCTTATCTGTGGTTGATCGTCAGGATGAATTTATCCGATTTTTTTTGCACAGGACTGTGGGGTTCTGCAGAATCTCTGATTTGGAAACCAGGGGTCATAACTAACTTTGGGAGAAGGTCAATCGTAAATAACTAATTGTAAGCCAAGGACTACTTGTAATCTCAATTAAAGTGAACCTTTGTGTCCATATAGCCATTAAATCTTTAACCGATCTGGTCGACTATATTGCTGGAAGTGGAACGCAGAGCCACTTTTGCCGGCACGTGAGAGGTGGCCCAGAAGAGCTCCACTGCGTATGCGCGCATTACACCCACCCGACAGCTGATTGTCGGGTATTTGGCGTGCATGCATGAGGGATGGGGGTACATGGGAGGCATGCACACATGCACGGGGTGCATGGCGCACGGGGTGTCTCGTACGCATCCACGGAGATGCATGGCGTGCACAGGGGGGTCATACGCTCATGTGCAGGGTGCATGGAGGGGCGTGCGCATTCAGCACAGGAGCCAAAAAAGGTTAGCCACCACTGGTATATTCATTGGGGGGGGGTGAATGTACCTGTAGGGGGGTTACCTTCAGTGGTGGGATTCAAATTTTTTTACTGCCGGTTCTGTGGGTGTGGTTTGGTGGGTGTGGTGTGGCTTGGTGGGCGTGGCAGGGGAAGGATACTGCAAAATCTCCATTCCCTCCCCACCCCACTAACCTGCTTTCCAGCTCCGTTCTCCTGTGCAGGGCAACAAAAGAAGACCCAGCCAATCAGCTGGGACTCGGGAGGCGGAGAATAGATGGGGGCGGGGCCAGTCAGAGGTAATATTTGCCGGTTCTCCGAACTATTCAAAATTTCCGCTACTGGTTCTCCAGAACTGGCCAGAACCTGCTGAATACCACATCTGGTTACCTTCCTCGACTTACGACCACAATCGGGGCCCCAAATTTCTGGTGCTAAGTGAGATAGTTGTAAATTTTGATGATCTAAATTTAAAATCTGAATTTTTTGATCATGTGACCATAGGGATGCTGCAAAGGTCATTAAGGCTGAAAAATGACCATAAGTCACTTTTTTCAGCGACATCGCAACTTTGAATGGGTTCCCTTCCGTAGAAGCTACAGTGACGCAGTGATGAGAATGCAGTACTGCAGGCTACTTCTGCTGACTGCCAGCTGCCTACAATTTGGCAGATCGAATCTCACCAGGCTCAAGGTTAACACATCCTTCCATCCTTCTGAGGTCGGTAAAATGGGGACCAGATTATTAGGGGCAAGAGGCTGACTATAAACCACTTAGAGAGGGCTGTAAAGTGGTATAGAAGTCTAAGTGCTATTGCTAGTTCCTTCCTTCCCTCCTTAGTGGCATAGTGGTTAGAATGCACTCTTGCAGGCTAATTCTGCCGACTGTCAGCAGTTTGATGCTGACCGGCTGAAGGTTGACTCGACCTTCCATCCTTCCAAGGTCATAAAATGAAAACCCAAAATTGGGGGGGACAATAGGTTAACTCTGTAAACCGCTTAGAGAGTGCTGTAAAGTGGTATATATAAGTCTAAGTGCTATTGCTAGTCCTTCCTTCCTTCCTTCCTTCCTTCCTTCCTTCCTTCCTTCCTTCCTTCCTTCCTTCCTTCCTTCCTTCCTTCCTTCCTTCCTTCCTTCCTTCCTTCCTTCCTTCCTTCTGTGGCGGCACAGTGGTTAGAATGCAGTATTGCAAGCTAATTCTGCCAACTGCCAGGAGTTCAATCCTGACCAGCTCAAGGTTGACTCAGCCTTCCATCCTTCCGAGGTCAGTAGAATGAGGACCCAGATTGTTGAGGGCAAGAGGCTGGCTCTGTAAACCGCTTAGAGAGGGCTGTAAATCACCATGCAGCGGTATATAAGTCTAAGTGCTATTGCTGTTGCTTATCCCTTCACATTTGTCTCTGTCTCCTGAGAATGGACATTAAAGGAGAAAAAGAAAGACTTGTTCCAACTAGAAAGTTTTTTGCAGCGATCTTGGCTTTGGCTGTACCAGGGACTAAATTTAGAACAGGTCGTAATGCCCGTAGCGAGCATCACATGTCATAACCCAGGACAGAATGTGCTGATTGGAGGCACAGGTTTCTAACATTGTTTTTGTTATAGTCACTACTCCGGAACTCAAAGCTCTTAGCTGTTCCCTTTAAAAAAAAAAAAGGTTTTATTATCTTTTTTAAAAAAATTCAATTTCAACAACGGCAATTTAAATACAAAATCCGCAACATGAAGGGAAAATAGGGAAACTTTAGCAAGGGACATGAAAAAACAACAACCCAAGCAAAAATAAAATTAAAAAGTTACTTCCAAATTTCTTCCATACGGATACGAGTATATAGTAAAATATTTTCCTATTTTCATAAATGCAAAATTAAAATATTAAAAGGATATTAAATACCCATTAGTCAGATAATATTTTCAATACATATTATATATGTAATATTATGTATACCTATGTGTTGTGTATGTATGTATCTTTATATATATATATATATATTATATCTCTATCTCTCCATCCATCTAGATCTATCAATCTATCCTCTCTCTCTCTCTCTCTCTCTCTCTCTCTCTCTCTCTCTGCCTATCTATCATATATGTATGTATGTATATGTGTGTGTGTGTGTGTATGTGTATATGTATATATATATATATATATATATATATATATATATATATATATATATATATATATATATATATATATATATATATATATATTTGTTTTCTGAGGTTCTCATGGTATTTGTATGTGGATCTTTGGTTATTCGGGTTTTCTCCCGTAGATTGGAAGTATCTAGGCAACGCTTTGATGAAGTCTCATCATCTTCAGGCTTCTGTCTTCAGCTCTGTGCTTCTCAGAATGAATCTGAGAAGCTCACTCTGAAAGCACAGAGCTGAAGACAGAAGCCTGAAGATGATGAATGAGACTTCATCGAAACGTTGCCTAGATACTTCCAATCTTACGCGAGAAAACCCGAATAACCAAAGATCCACATATATATATATATATATATATATATATATATTTGTTTTCTGAGGTTCTGGGGTATTTGTATGTGGATCTTTGGTTATTCGGGTTTCTCCGCGTAAGATTCAAAGATACTTTGAATCTTACGCGGGAAAACCCGAATAACCAAAGATCCATATATATATATATATATATATATATATATATATATATATATATATATATATATTTGGATCTTTGGTTATTGGGTTTTCTCCGCGTAAGATTCAAAGTATCTGAAACTTTGCGAGTCCCACTCGCCATCTTCAGGCTGGTGCTTTGGCTTAGTGCCAGTGCAAGCAGTGCACTGCTTGCACTGGCACTAAGCCAAAGCACCAGCCTGAGATGGCGAGTGGGACCTCGCCAAACGCTGCCTAGATACTTTGAATCTTACGCGAGAAACTCCAATAACCAAAGATCCACATACAAATACCGCGAGAACCTCAGAAAATATATATATATATATATATATATATATATATATATATATATATATATATATATATATATATATATATATTTTAAATAATCTATATCTATATTACCTACCTACCTCTATCTATCTATCTATCTATCTATCTATCTATCTATCTATCTATCTATCTATCTATCTATCTAATCTATCTTATCTATCTATCTCTATCTCTATCTCTATATATCTATATCTATCTATCCATCCTCTCTTTCTATCTCTGTCTATCTCTGTCTGTCTGTCTCTGCCTCTGTCTCTCTCTGTCTCTGTCTCTCTCTCTCTCTCTGCCTATCTATCATATATGTACGTATGTGTATGTGTATATATATATATTATCTATATCTATTTATCTATCTATATCTATATTACCTACTTATCTCTATCTATCTATCTATCTATCTATCTATCTATCTATCTATCTATCTATCTATCTATCTCTATCTATCTATCTATCTATCTATCTACCTATCTATCTATCTATCTATCTATCTATCTATCTATCTATCTATCTATCTCTATCTCTATATATCTATATTTTATCTATCCTCTCTGTCTATCTCTGTCTGTCCGTCTCTCTCTCTCTCTCTCTCTCTCTCTCTCTCTCTCTCTCTCTCTCTCTCTCTCTCTCAAATATCTAAATTTAAAATTAAAATATCTAAATTTACTCTAAATGAAACTGGCAACCCATAAATGCATCATTGAAGCGATTCCACAAATGTACATATTACTAGATATTTCTATACAGGTAGTCCTCAACTTACAACAGTTCATTTAGCGACCATTCAAAGTTGACAACCGCACTGAAAAAAGTGACTTACGGACCATTTTTCACACTTACACCCATTGCAGCCTCCCCATGGTCACGTGTTTTACATTTGCATGCTTCACAAATGACTCACATTTATGACGGTTGCAATGTTCCAGAGTCACATGATCGCCTTTTGGGACCTTCTGACAAGCAAAGTCAATGGGGAAACCAGATTGACTTAACAACCGTGCTATTAATTTAACAACCGCAACAATTCACTTAACAAACGCGTTGAGAAACATCATAAAACGGGGCAAAAACCCCCTGAACAAATTTCTCACTTAATTAACAGCATTAATTTGGGGCTCAATTGTGCCCTCCCTATGCATGCCAGTGGCCAAGCTCCTAAATCTTGATCACATGACCGCGGGGATTTTTCAACGGTTATAAGTGAAAGGACCCAGTTGCATTTTTTTTTCAGTGACCTTGTCACTTTGAACGGTCACTAAACAAATGATTGTCAGCCGAGGACTGCTTCTGCTGCATATAATCCGAAAAGAAATAACGAACGTTCTCCTGTTGACAGAAGTACTTTTCTTTTTTTAATGAGCTCCTGGATCGAGTTTAATGATGTTTGATTACATGTTTAAACGCCGCTATTCTTGAGGTCCAAGGTGACACAAAGACTCCTTGACACTTGATATTTATGTGTGCCATAAAGCAAAGAAAGGTAAACAGTGAAATCGGACGAGAGCCTTGGCACGTTCGTGGAGATGCCCCTGGCATTACTCAAGAAACCCAGAACAAAGTTCGTGTGTGTGTGTATAAAACACATACTGTTTCCTTGAAAATGCAACCTACCCTGAAAGTAAGTCCTAGCTTAATTTTTACGCGTGCACCCAATGTAAGCCCTACCCCCAAAATAAACCCTAATTAAGCTCTGGAATGGACGGGTAAAAATTAAGCTAAGGTGAGGATGGGGAGTGGAGCTACTTACCTTTGGACAGTTGTAGCCAGGCCTCGCACACCGCAACACCAGCCTGGCCGGCCCATTTCTTCTGCAGCCGGCAAGGCTGGCAAGGCTTTCTAAAGGCCTCTGTAGCTGATAATGAAGAAGCTCTGGATCGATCCAGAGGTCTGTTATCGGCTGCAGAGGCCTTCAGGAAAGCCTTGCCGGCCGCAGAAGAAGAAGTTCCTGAAGGCCTCTGACAGCGAAAAGGAGGCCGGGGACAATGCACACAAGTGAGGTTAGTCAGTGGATGACATCCCTGGAAAATAAGACCTGGTGCCTTTTTGGGGGGCAACAAAAAGTAAGACAGGGTCTTATTTTCAGGGGAAACACTGTGTGTGTATGTATATGTGTGTGTGTGTCTGTCTCTGTGTGTGTACACACACACACACACACACACACTCACACAAATTCCTTTTATTTCTACTCCCATTTCCTTGTAACACAATGTGGACCTTTAACATTTAGTCCTCACCTTTAACAACCACGGTTGAGGCCAAAAATTTTTTGTGGTTAATGGGAGACATTTGTTAGTTTTGTCCCATTTTATGACCTTTCTTGCCACCGTTGTTAAGCGAATCACTGCAGTTGATAAGTGAGCAACCCGGTGGTTAAGTGAATCTAGCTTTCCCACTTGACTTGCCTTGTCAGAAGCTCTCAAGAGGGAGAATCACGTGACCCTGGGACATTGCAACCGTCATAAATGCGAGTTAGTCGCTGAGCATCAGGATTTCGATCCCTTGTTTATGGGAACGCGGCAAAGGTTGTGACTCTAAAAAACGGTCCAAAGTCACTTTTTTCAGTGCCGTTGTAATTTCGAATGGTCACTAAATGAATGGTTGGAAATTGAGCAGTGCCTGACCTTGGACCAAGCCTTCCCTCTCAGCCCAAACTACCTCGCAGGGTTGTTGTTACGAGGAAGACTATTGGATAAACTAACCAAACCAAGAACTCGCCCCACTAGAAATCCTTTTAGAAGAATGGGAAAAATAACAACAGCCTCAACAGATAAAGAGAATTTATACAAAATGTTTTACCGATGGCACTTAGCCCCGGCAAGACTAGCTAAGATATACCCAAATACCAACCCAAAATGTTGAAAGTGTCAACAAGTTGACAGTGCCTTTCACCACATGTGGTGGCTACGCCCCAAGGCCAGGACTTATTGGACCAAAATCAAAGATTGGATACAAGAATTTACCGGACATCAAATTGAACTCAAGCCAGAACTCTTATCTATTGGGGAATAATCAAAAATCAATATCCGAAACAGATAAAATACATAATATTACACATTCTAACAGCGGCCAGAATAGCTTATGTGCAAATATGAAGAATTAGTCTTATAAAAAAAATAACAGATTGCGCAGAAATGGATACGCTCACACTAAAAATGAAGGAAAAAAGAAGAATCTAATTAGTACTCAATTTGGCACCGATGGTCCGAATGGTTAGAAAATAGAGATAAGGATTGAAAAAGGAAGATTACATAGGAGGATTCCTAAGAGAGTGATACATAGATATGTAGATATGTAAAATAGATAAAGTTAGTTATTCATAAGACTGCTCTCACGTCTCCCCTGGTCCTTCTCTTCACAGTGCCCTGGAGATGGGTTCAAAGTCACCCAGCTGGCTTTCATGCCTAAACTGGGACTAGAACTTGCCATCTCCTACCGATTGGCGCCATGTCATCCAGCCTAAGCCTTCTTGCCTAAGGCAGGGCTAGAACTCTTGTCTCCTGGTTTTCTAAGCCAGCAGCACCTCAACCACTACACCAGGCAGAGGTACGGCTTCTTTAAGCGCCCACCAAGAGGTTTGTTTCTGATCTGAATCGTTGGCTCCACTAAGTAGAACAGAAGGATCAATTAAATTTACGCAACCTTTTGTAAATAAAGGAGAACCCTCTGCCAGTCGCTTAATGTTTTCACCTTGCATTTTTTTTTGCACCCGTTGGTTTTAACAAAAAGCCCTTTTCTCTCTCTCCCCGCCTCTCTCTCTCAAGCAAGTGGGGAGGATTCCATAGAGAGTCTTTTCATAACAATGAAGGAATCGGAATTCAAGCGGCTTTAATAACGGCAACAAAGTCATGCAAATCCAGAGCTTAATGTTGCTTCGTGCCGCAGCTCCCGTTCGTCTCTCTCTCTCTCTCTCTCTCTCTCTCTCTCTCTCTCTCTCTCTCTCTCTCTCTCTCTCTCTCTCGCTCCCTTGCAATAAATGGGATGGTATTTCGTTCGGCCAGTCCCCGGGGGCCGTGGCTTTGAGAGTCACAGAACGAAGCAGGGAAATAAACGTTAGATTTATACGCCGGGATTTGGCGGTTGGTGAGTCGTGGTGGGAATCATAATTCAGCCTGGAACCGGGTTGCAAACGGAAGGAAAATGGCAAAGATGGTTTGTCATCAGGGTGGGATGCAGATATTATTTTTACCGGGTTCTGTGGGGGTGGCTAGGTGGGTGTAGCCAAATGACTGGGTGGCCATGGCTTCCTCCTCCTCCTCCTCCTCCTCCTCCTCCTCCTCCTCCTCCTCCTCCTCCTCCTCCTCCTCCTCCTCCTCCTCCTCCTCCTCCTCCTCTTCTTTTTTTGCAGCATCCCTGTTTTTTTTGCCTCCTGGGCCTAAGGGAAGCCTCCTGGGTGAAGTAGTAAGACAGTGAGGGGAATCCCGGCACAGCTGATCATCAGAACGGCTGATCGTTGGGAGAGGAAAAAGAAAAGAAATACTGGTTCAGCCGAACAGTAGCATTTTTTTTTTACTACCGGCTCGCCTGAACTGTCCCGAACTGGTAGAATACTACCACTGTTTGTCACCCAGAGGAAAGGCTAACCCACGTGCTGGTTCTCATCTCTGGCTTTTGGCCTGCCGTGTGTGTGATTAATGTTCTCTTGCCTCCAGCACCTCGGTCTGGCCTTTCACACCTCAGAGGCCCCCTTGTCTACTGGGATTTGTCCTCAAAGGGCTTCCAGGATGATCTTTTTGCTGCTTTGCCATGGCGACTCGACTCGGAAGCCAATCTTGAAGGATGCTTTGCTTCCTTGTGATGTTATCTAGTTGGGCAGTGAAACAGGTTCAAGAAAACCACCAAGCTCAGAGAGCACCAAGGGCACCATAGCCCTCCTCCTCCTCCTCCTCCTCCTACCTCCTACCTCCTACTCCTCTCCACAAACCCCACTCTCTTCTAGCATGACCTAATTGGGTAACGAAACATTTGTAAGAAAATCAAGCTCAGAGAACACAAAGGACCCTACAGTTTTCCTCCTCTTTCTCCTCCTCCTCCTCCTCCTCCTCTGGTTGTAGTATCCTGAGGTCACGTGATCACTTTTTCCAACCTTCTGACAAGCAAAGTCAACGGGAGAAGCCAGGTTCACTTTAACACCTGCGTTCCTAACTGAACAACCATAGCGATTCCTTTCAAAGCTGCGGCAAGAAAGGTGGTAAAATGTGGCAGAAACTCAACTTAACAACTGTCTTGCCTGGCAGCGGAAATTTGGGCCTCAATTCGGGTTGTATGTTGAGCTTTTTTATTTTTTATTCACTTGCTTTTGTTTTTAATCTTCTGATTTGTTGTTTTTAATGATCAGTTTAATTTTGTGATTCGATTGGATTTTGATTATTTTTTTATTTTTTTTTAAAAAAATTGTCAGATGATTGACCTGGGTTTTATCCCAAGCATGTTTGAACTCAGTCCCTGAAGATTGATTCGCTATCTTAAAAAAGGAATTAAGGAGAGAAACTTCCTAACAGTGAGGACAATTAACCAGTGGAACAGCTTGCCTTCAGAAATAGTGCGCGCTCCATCCCTGGAGGTTTTTAAGAAGAGTCTAGGCAAGTCACTTGTCTAAAATAGTACAGGGGACTCCTGCTTGAGCAGGGGGTTGGACTAGAAGATCTCCAGGATCCCTTCCAGCTCATTCCATTCCATTCAATATTTGCTTTGCTTTGCTTTTCCATTCCATTCCATATATTCCCTTCCCTTCCCTTCCCTTCCCTTCCCTTCCCTTCCCTTCCCTTCCCTTCCATTCCCTTCCATTCCATTCCATCTTGTTTTGTTCCGTTCTGTTGTGTTGTGTTCTGTTCTGTTCCATTCCGTTTCCCTTTCCCGTTCCCGTTCTATTCTATTCTATTCTATTCTATTCTATTCTATTCTATTCTATTCTATTCTATTCTATTCTATTCTATTTATTCTATTCTATTCCATTCCATTCCATTCCATTCCATTCCATATTCTCTACTCTACTCTACTCTACTCTACTCTACTCTACTCTACTCTTACTCTCTGCTGTAAGTTGGTTCCCAGCTTCCTCTACTCTTTCTGTGAAGTCATACTTTCTAACATGGCTTTTGAACGTCCCTTCTGTCCGTTTGAGATGACGCCTCCTTCAGTAGTTGGGAAGCGAGGCAGACCAAGCTGGAGACATCCCTCTGAGGCCAGCAGGTGAGCGAGAAACCAGGGTCACCTCTGAACCAAAGTGAAAAAACCAGAAGTGTGAGGGCGGTCCCCCACCTTCTGATCCTTAAGCAGCCTAAGGATGATGGTCCAGAGTGTTTTGGGTGCAGAGATGCACCGCCGATGCCAGCTGGGGATTTGGAATTTTGGACTAGCCCAGCGCAAAAGAGAATATTTTAGTGAGAATATTTTAGCCGTATTTGGCCATTTCAGCCGAGAGAGAACTCCTTGGCAGAAATGGCTGGTAGGTTGCCAGACTCGGAGCTTTGCGAACAGCTGCAGTGTGGCGGCTTGGAGATACGATGTGTGTTGCCAGAGGGGACAAGTTAATCCTTCGCCACCAGCTATTTTCCTCTTTCAACACCTCCACCCCTTTCTACCCCACATTTACACACGCAGAGATGGAGAGTTAGATCTACATGCACACTGTAAAGGATTTGGGACCGCTGTAAGCAGGGAAAAGGGAACGGTTCTTCCCATCTCCAGACCCAATGGATCTTCACTAAATGTCTATGGAGGTTCTCCATCATCCAGGTCCAGGGGTGGGATTCTACCAGTTTCCCTACTGGTTCGGGGATCGTGCACTGAGTGCGCGCATGCAGCTTTCCAAACACCAACTGAGGCTCTGCTGCACCAATCAGCTGAGAGGATAAAGAACAGAAATGCTCAGGGCCGTGTAGGAAGATCGATCCTGCGCTTTTCTCTTCTTTTCTCCTCTCAGCTGATCATCAGAGTTTTTTTTTTTTTTTTTACTACCGGTTCAGTTGAACCGGGCCAAACCGGTATCATTTCACCACTGGTCCAGGTCATGGTTGTCCCAGAGGTGCATCTTCCAAAAGGCAGATGGACTTTCTTGTTTTGTTTCATTTTGTTTTTCCTTGAAGATGTTTCGCTTCTCATCCAAGAAGTTTCCGCAGAAGCTGAAGAAGCTTCTGGGATGAGAAGCGAAACCTCTTCAGACAACCCAAGAAAGTTCAGTTGCGTTTTGGAAAAAGCACTTTTGGGAACAACCCCTCTAAATATTTTGGGAATCTCAAGCAGGAAGGAAATTGAACTCCCATCAAAATCAGGATCCTGGCTTATATTGGGGAACAAAAGTCAGTAATGGTATGTGCGCTCACATAGGTTGTCCTTGACTTATGTCCACGACTGAAACCAAAACTTCCATTGCTAAGACAGACAGCTGTTCAGCGGGCTTTGGTCCTTCGATGATTTTTCTTGCTGGACTTGTTAAGTGAATAACTGTAGTTATTAACTTAGTAACACGGTTGTTAAGTGAATCCAGCTTCCCCATTGACTTAGCTGGTTGGAAAAGGGGATCGCATGATCTTGGGACATTACAACCATTGTCATGCCCTTGTTGGAATCTGATTCCGAGGGGGAGGTCGAACAGTTGACAGGGAGTGGGAGTGTGGCTCTGGTGGCTGTGGAAGAAACTGGGGAAGGGCACAGTCCCGCTGGGCATTTAGAGGAAGACCCAGGGCTACCCCCTCTTCATCCTAGGGCACGCAGGGAGGAACGGATAAGGGAGCAATGTGGGTTACGGGGGAGAAAAAGGCCCTGATTCCCTTCATTAGCTGCAGTTGGGAAAACAGGATTTAAAAAGGGTGTTTGCACACAGCACCTTGCTGGAAGCAAAGTGTGCATTATCCTTGTTTGTCATGTCTTATCTGGGTTCTGGCATCCTCCCAAGTGTGTGTGTTTCCTTATCTTTTAAGTTCTGCAATTCCTTATCCTGCCTTGTCTCATTAATTGCTGCAGCTTTGTGGTTTGTATTGGTTTTTATTTATAATTTATATGTACTTTGGGTTCGGACAGAATGTCTTCCCTTTAAAAACTGTTCTTGGGATAGTTTTTTCCTTTAGTAGATGATAACTGGACATTGGGGACCAAGTTGGAGGAATTAAAGGGACTTTGCCTACTTTTGTGACTCTGTTGCTTCTGTGCCACACCCCTTTGGGTCATCACAACCATCATAAATCTATGCCAATTGCCAAATGTCTGAATTTTGATCATGTGACTGTGGAGATGCTGCAACAGTTGTAAGCATGAAAAGGATGACTTTTTTTGAGTTCCGTTGTAACTTCTGATTGTCATTAAATGAATGGTTGTAAGTCAAGGGCTACCTGTATTTCATGTATCTGAAAGGATGCCACACAGGAGAAGGTTAAGATACCTGCTCTTTGGTTCCAGAGAACAGGACATAAAGACATGCCTTTCAGGACATAAAGACATGCATTTCAGCCACAGGAAGAGATCAAAAACGATCAAAAGCTGGACAGAATTGCTAACTGGTGGACAGTGGAAGCAACTCGTAGACGGTAGAAGAATTGGTGGACAGCGGAACCAAGGACAAAGAGTTGGTGGACTCTCATTTTGTTGGATATGTTTCTTCAGAGGTAGTGAAGCCAGTAGGTGTGAATGCTTTAATTTGGATGGAACAAATGGGTGGACTCAGTTGAGGTCTTCCAGTTCTTGGATGAAGAAGTCTTAGATACCTGAGAAGATGGGCCACAGAAGTAAGCCAGACAGATTCTGATTGAGCTGGACAAAATTGTGACAAGACCTTCAAAAACAAAACCAGTGTCCCTTCACTGGGTATTTTCTTTCTCTCTCTCTCTCTCTCTCTCTCTCTCTCTCTCTCTCTCTCTATATATATATCTATCTATCTATCTATCTATCTATCTATCTATCTATCTATCTATCTATCTATCTATCTATCTCTATCTATCTCTATCTCTATCTCTATCTCTATCTCTATCTCTATCTCTATCTATCTATCTATCTATCTATCTATCTATCTATCTATCTATCTATCTATCTATCTGGGATGCTCTTATTTTCATGGAGCAGGACATTAGTTGGTCTGCAGGACATTAGTTGGTCTACCTTGATTATCACGGCGAAGGGGAGACTCCTACCTTTGAGATATTGCTTTGATAACTTCTTCTACCCCTGGAGATATTTAGAGAATATCTCTAATTTCTCTCCTCAAAGGACATTCGTGCTCTACTCTGTTTGGTGCAGAAGGTTTAGATTAGTTGGGAAGAAAGCCACCTGAGGCAATCCCAGAAGATTGAAAATCGCTTAAGAGAAGAAGCTTCAACTGGTGAGAGTCTCTCACTGCAGGGAAATCAGGGAAGCTGATTCTTGCTGGGGCAATGATCTGACACTTCCCGAGTGTTTTTATCTCAAGAATACAAGACACAGAGATGTTAGATCGTAAGGTGCCTGCTCATTTCACAGCAGGTGACATTCTTCACGGTGGCTTCCTGCTGGGATTTCAAGTCCACCTTTAAGTGGCCCAGCTTATCTTCAAATGAGTTGGGTGAAGGAGGAGGGAATGTGGCAGATTAACAGAGTTGGAAGGGACCCTGGAGGTCTTCTAGTCCAGCCCCCTGCTCAAGCAGGAAACCCTATATCATTTCAAACAAGTGGCTGTCCAATCTCTTCTTTAAAACCTCCAGTGTTGCAGCAGCATTGGTGGTATGCTACTGGTTTGGACTGGTTCAGCTGAACCGGTAGTTAAAAAAAAAAGCCAATGATCAGCTGATAGGAGGGGAAAAAATCCTCCAACAATCAGCTGATAAGAAAACAAAGAGAAAAGCGCAAGTTCTTCCGCTGATTAATTGTTCTCACTGTCAGGGAATTTCTCTTAGTTCTAGGCTGGATCTCTCCTTGATGAATTTTCATCCATTACTTCTTGTTCTGCCTTCAGATGCTTTGGAAAATAGCTTGACTCCCTTTCTTTGTGGCAACCGCTGAGATATTGGAAGACTGCTATGTGATGTTATGTGACGTGGAGATGCTACAGCGGTCCTAAGTGCGAGAACAAGTCATAAGTCGTTTTTTTTAGTGCGATTCTAACTTTGAATAGTTGCTAAATGAATGCTTAAAGACCACCTGTAAATTATTCAGAGTAATGGGCCCTTAGCCTGGAAGCTTTTTTGAAACCTCTCCAGATGTCTTGGAACAAAACTCCCCAACATTTTTAACCAACGGGCCAATAGCTCTATTTTTGGCTTTGACTCCAGCTGTCTCATTTAGACAATCTGTACAAACTCAGATTGAATATTTCAATGATTTTAGCCTTGTCCTCCCTCCCTCCTTTCCTCCCCTTTACTTTTAATGCTTTAATCAGTCAAAAACAGTCATTTCATTTAATCTCCATTTTTATTTTTAGTTTACATCTCTTACTTAAAAATCTACTTTGCAGATTTCATAATATCTGGAGGACACTCACTTTGGGAAAAAAGCCGGTTTAAATAAAACTCAGTTTGCAGATAATCCCCCGGGCTGTTTTAGCTGGCTGTTCACAATTGGAGGTTCTTCGAACGTGGCAGAGATCTGTGTAAAAAACCCACAAACGCCTATTTCCCTCCATTGACATTTGTATTAATTAAAAGGTTTTAATAATAGATATTTAACCTGCTTTTATTATGTACAACATAATATCTACTTATAAAGGTTGGTCTTCTCCTTGAGTATTTTCCATCCATTGCTTCATGTCCTGCCTTCAGGTGCTTGGAGAATTAGGTTGAGCCTTTGTTCTTTGTGACAGATCCTCAAATATTGGTCATTTCAAAAAATTCTTTCTTAGTGAGCACCTAGAAGCCAAGAGGAACATATGTGCCAAATTTCAAGTTTGTAGGCTTCATGGTTCTGAAGATTTTGTGATGACGCGTAAGCGGTACTTCACTTTTATATAGATAGATAGATTGGTCTTGTTAGAAGAAATATCCATCTACTTCAGTTCCAAACTGGGAGAAAGACATTGGAAACATGGAGGCTGATTGGAAATATGGTTTAATGATGAACAGAACCATCAAGCACATGTTTTTCTGGTGCAGCTGACCAAAATGGAGTTGAGAGTGAGGGGTATTTATACCTTCTCTTGGGCTTTGCATTTGAGCTTCCTGTTCCTGTGCAAGAACATGTATTCTATTGGTTGTTGTCAGATTCCTATGGGGTCATGTGGGGGTTATGTAGGGGTCATAGCTGGCTGTATAGGCAAAAGAGGAAATGCAAATCCCAGGGGCTTGTCTGAGCTAATCTGGTCAACCTCTGGCTTCTGGAGTGAGGGGCTCCTTTCTAATCCTATCATTCTGCTTTTGTTCAAGCTTTGTGGCGGGGAGTTTCAAAATATCCTGCCCTTGAATGGATTTCTTCCTGCAATGTTTGCTTTTGCTTATGAATAGCGCCGTCTAGATACTGGTAGTTGGCTTCTTCTTTCAATAAGCTCTTTATCTCTTAAGTGCTGACCTCTGCTGTGGCCTGTTAAGGAAAATGGGGGCTGCTTGCTGCCTTGAAAAACAACAACATGTTTCTCCATTTCTCCCTTTGGAGAAATATAATATTCTGCCTATTTAACATTCCTCAAAATATTTCATTCTTCAAGGAGGAGGGGGAGCTTCCCACACTACCTTATCATCCCTAGTCCTTCTCTTTATTAAACTAGATATACCCAATTCCTGCAACTGTTCTTCGTATGTTTTAGCCTCCAGTCCTCCAGTCCTCCTAGTTGCTTTTCTCTGCACTGTTTCCAGAGTCTCAACATTTTGTTTTACATCATGGCGACAAAATTTTACAACGTGGCGATCAATATTCTAAGTGTGGCCTTGCCCCAAGGCATTATAAAGCGGTGTAAAGTTGTGGTGGCCTAGTGGTTAGAGTGTCGTACTACAAGCTACTTCTGCTGCCTGCTGGCTGCCTGAAATGTGGCAGTTCGAATCTCACCAGGCTCAAGGTTGACTCAGCCTTCCATCCTTCCGAGGTGGGTCAAATGAGGACCCAAATTGTTGGGGGCAACAGGCTGACTCTGTAAACCGCTTATAGAGGGATGTAAAGCACCGTGAAGTGGTATATAAGTCTAAGTACTATTGCTATTAACCCTTCACATAATCTTGATTCTGTCCCTCTGTTAATTAAGGCAAAAGGAAGACTTGTTTTCCCGGCTTCCCGTTTTCCCCCTTTCTCAAAATGTTCCCTATTTAGTGAAAAGAGAGAAATAGAGAATGCAGGAAAAGAGATCTAGAAGAAGCCTCTCGCGACGTCTTCTGGTTGGGTTAAGACTGTTTGGGAATCCTATCGAAGAATCTTGCTCGTTATGCTTGGCTCTGTCTCCCGCTTGAAAGCAGAAATCAAAGGGAGAGATTTACCTCTGGGGCTTTTGGCTGGAGAGATGCTGGACATCTTTTGATACCCTCCTGCCAGTGACCTCCAATGGCCAGCCGAAGAATGGACAGGCCATCAAGATGATCCATCATTGGCCAGGGAGGTTTCGTGGAGACGGAGGATGAGAGAAAAGCACCTGACAGCCGGGATTTCTTTCCTTCCTGCCTGGTTTTCTCGTCTTTGTGGAAAGGAAAGGTTTTGTGTATTGTTGGGTTTTCTTTTCTTTTCCTCCCTGCCCCCCCAGTTTTTGGACATCTGCCCAGCCACATGTAGATTAAAGAGCTAGAATAAATTTATGGAAGAATGAATGGAGCAAAAAGGAGAGAGGGAAAGGGGGGTGGTTTGGGTGGAAGAGGATTATACAAAGAAGGAAAAGCTGTGTCTGGGAAAAAAAAATTCTGGTGGGGGGGAGAGAATGCAACTAGACAGACAAAGAAGTGTGTGTGTGTGTGTGTGTGCGCAGGCACACAACCACGCATTCATAGAAACCCAGGTTTGTTGCTGCATTTTTTAAAATGCCACCCTTGCCTTTTGAGAATCCGCTACTAGAGCGGGCTACAAAAGTTTTTAAAATTAACATAAAAAATACCTACATCATCCTGACCGGGTTTAGAATTTATTACACCAAATTTTGAAAGGCAGGTGGCCCTTGACTTAACAGCGGTTCGTTTATAGTGACCATTTGAAGTTAAAACGGCCCCCGGGGAAAAAAATGACCATGGCTGTTTTTTGCACTTAAACCAACATGGCAGCGTTCGCCCTCCTCCACGGCCACGCGATCAAAATGCGGACTGTCGGCAACTGACTCACATTTATGATGGTTGCAGCGTCCTGGGGTCACATGAATCCCTTTTTGTGACCTCCTGACACAATGGGGGAAAGGCCGATTCGGTTCACAACCGGGTTCGTAACTTAACCGCTGCAGTGAAATGGTTTAACAATTGCGGCAAGAAAAGTTGCAACATGGGACCAAACTCACTTCATATCCGTCTCGCTTAGCAACAGAAAAAAAAATGGGATTTTGTTTTAGTAGAAGAAAATATTTGTAGCTCAGGCTTGAACTGTCAGGTGCTTGGTCCTCTGTAGTTGTCTTCTTGCAGACATTTCGTTACCCAACTAGGTAACATCATCAGTGCTAGAAAGGAGTGGGATATTCTCATTCTCTCTTTCTCTCTTTCTCTCTCTCTTTATCTATCTATCTATCTATCTATCTATCTATCTATCTATCTATCTATCTATCTATCTATCTTATCTATATGTCTCTCTTTCTCTCTCTGTCTCTCTCTTTTTCCCCAAATATGAAACAAAAAGGCCAAACTACCTCATCCCTACCAATCAACGCCCAAATAATCAGAAATTAAATTCAAGGTTAACACTAGACCAACAATCAAGACATAAATAACAGCCCAATCAAGCAGCTACCAACTCAGACAACCATGGTAACAGTAAACAACAGCTTAATCAAGGAACATTCCCACCAAGTCATTATCATTTAAAACATTTAAAAGCAAACTATTCAGTTCTGACACTGATGATGTTGCCTAGTTGGGTCTTGAAAGGTCTGCAAGGAACAACCAAACTCAGCACCAAGGACACCACAATCCTCTCTCAATGCTCAAACTCCACTTCCTTCTAGCACTGATGATGTTACCTAGTGGGGTCATGAAAGGTCTGCAAGCAAACAACCAAGCTCAGAGAGCGCCAAGGACCCCTCAGAACATAGTCAAGGACGCCAACCAAAGGAGTCCATCTATCTACCTCTTGCAAAATCCCACTCACACTACCTGTTCAGTAAACTGAGCTTGTGCAGTGACACCTGTAGCCAGGTATGTCAAGATATCGCCATGGTAGCAAATTCTAGCAACGCTTTGGAGGACGAGGACATACACAAAGATGTATGCAATCCAACTCACTGATTTCCATCCTGCTTTCCTTCAGGTCCTTTCGCATCGTAACTACAGTATTTCTTCTCAACCATTAGCTATTACTACTCTTGGGTAATAGTAATATTGAATAACACTGGTCATAGATCCATGGAAAGAATGCGCGATTGTATATATTAGCATTCCTGGTTTGATCAGTTCTTCCTTCACCCCGATTCTTGGTTCGCTGAACAGAATCATACAAAGGTAGTCCATGATGTACTATCACAATGGATCTCAATCTTTCTTGCCGGAGTTGTTAAGTGAACCACTGCAATTGTTAAGTTATTCACAATTCAAGGCGATGGATATATCACCAGAAGCTTTTGGGGGGTAATCCATGAGAGTTTTGGAGGGATGCGGTGGCTCAGTGGCTAAGATGCCGAGCTTGTCGATCAGAAAGGTCGGTAGTTCGGCGGTTCGAATCCCTAGCACCGTGTAACGGAGTGAGCTCCCATTACTTGTCCCAGCAGCTTCTGCCAACCTAGCAGTTTGAAAGCACGTAAAAATGCAAGTAGAAAATAGGGACCCCTTTGGTGGGAAGGTAACAACGTTCTGTGTGCGCCTTCGGTGTTTAGTCATGCCGGCCAGATGACCATGGAGATGTTTTCGGACAGTGCTGGCTCTTCGGCTTTGTAATGGAGATGAGCAAAGCCCCCTAGAGCCGGAAATGACTAGCATGTATGTGTGAGGGGAATCTTTACCTTTACTTTTATAAGAGCTTTACTTTCACCTGTCTCTGGCCCCACATCAGTGGTGGGGACTGATGGCCCTTTTATGACTTGTGGACTTCAACTCCCAGAATTCTTGAGCCAGCAAAGCTGGTTGAGGAATTTTGGGATGTGAAGTCCAAATGTCATAAAGGGGTCATAAATGCCTCATACTGCCTTAGGAATCCTGGGAGTTGAAGTCCATATGTCATGAAGGGGCCATAGTTCCCTCATGCTGGCTCAGGAATTCTGGGAGTTGAAGTCCACACATCATAAAGGGACCATAGTTCCCTCATGCTGGCTCAGGACTTCTGGGAGTTGAAGTCCACAAGTCATAAAGGGACCATAGTTCCCTCATGCTGGCTCAGGAATTCTGGGAGTTGAAGTCCACAAGTCATAAAGGGGCCATAGTTCCCACATGCTGGCTCAGGAATTCTGGGAGTTAAAGTCCACACGTCATAAAGGGACCATAATTCCCTCATGCTGGCTCAGGAATTCTGGGAGTTGAAGTCCACATGTCATAAAGGGACCATAGTTCCCACATGCTGGCTCAGGAATTCTGGGAGTTAAAGTCCACACGTCATAAAGGGGCCATAGTTCCCACATGCTGGCTCAGGAATTCTGGGAGTTGAAGTCCACAAGTCATAAAGGGACCATAGTTCCCTCATGCTGGCTCAGGAATTCTGGGAGTTGAAGTCCACACGTCATAAAGGGGCCGCAGTTCCCCACCTCTGTCCTAGATGATGGATGCCAATTCCCAGAGGCCAGAAGTGATATCTGGTCCAGCACACAGTCGGGTCTGACCAAGGGCCTGGCCTGTTCTGCCGTTCCGCTGAATAAGGGAAGAAACCGATCAGAACTCCTGTTCAAATCTGGAACAACAAGGCAACGGATGGGCTGATTAGTCCTTGTTATCTCCGCAGCTCATGCTGCGATGCCATTGTCCGGTTGCTAAGCCCTGTTGAGAGATTTCCCTTTTATCCCGTTTGTCTTAATCCGTGGCCCCACCAGCTGGGAAGCAGGAATCAATCCTTTAATTTGCTTGGAAGCTTTCCAATCTCAGAAATCTTTTATCGTCATTATTATTATTTAAAAGGCTTATGGGAAAAGGCAGGATTTTCCCAGCTGATGTCTGGGGCTCTTCTCTTCTAAAGTGACACTGTTGGGAATCTTTAGAACAGGGGTCTTCAAACTTGATAGCTTTAAGGCTCGTGAACTTCAGCTCCCAGAATTCCTCTTCCCTCCATGTTAGCTCAGGAATTCTGGGAGTTGAAGTTCACTAGTCTTAAGCATGCCAGGTTTGAAGACCCTTTTGTTAGAAGCTGGGTTGGAAGAGTCACCACGCTTTAATGACTAACCTTTTCCCTCTCTATGAGATCCCTCCCAATTTCCCAGGCACAAGAATGTGGCAGCGTGGAAGCTTCTAAGAGGAAAACGTGGCTTCCAAAGCTGACACTAACATTGATAATGTTAACTAGTTAGGCAATGAAATGTCTGACAGAAGAACCAAGCTCAGGGAGCGCTAAGGACCCCACAGACGTCGTCGTCCTCCTTTCCACAAACCCCATTCCCTCCTAGCACTGATGATATTACATAGTTAGGTTATAAGGTGTCTGCAAAAGAACAACCAACTCAGAGAGCACTAAAGGCCCCACAGTCGTCCTCCTCCTCCCCTCCCTCTCCTACTGCTCCTCCTCCTCCTCCTCTTCTCCACAAACCCCACTCCCTTCTAGCACTGATGATATCATCTAGATGGGTCATGGGACGTCTGCAAGAAAACAACCCGAGGAGCAGACATTTCAACCATGAAATACAAATAGTCTCTTTTATTAGAATCTTGGTAGATTATGGGCATCGGAGATTAAGGTTCATCCTTCTCCCAGGAAGGATAATGTGTTTTTGTTTTTCCTGGGGCTCCGGCGTTATTATTTTTTCACCCCGTGTGCCTGGAAAAGCCTCTCTGCCTTTTTCTTTACAAGTCACACATGGCACCGTTACCTCAGAAGGGCCTGGTGGTCTCATGACAGGATCAGCAGGAGTCAAAACACATGTATTTCTGGAACTGCCTTGAAGTCATTTGGAAAATGGCTGGAGTGTCAACCCTTGCCAGAATCGCTCCGGGTTGTTGGGGGAAAGGAATATCGGATTGCATAGCAGTTGCAACAAACAAACGTGTGGCAACGGAAAAGCCAAGATCAAGGGGTGGGGGTTACTGCAGGTTTTCACTCACTCAAATTATTCCCTGTGCTGGCAACCATAGCATGATAAACAGGACAGGCAGGCAAGCATTTCGTTGGATATTGCTTGTTCCCGACACACTGAAATCAACATTTTTCTGGGATACCTCGTCTTGGCAAATTAAACCCTGACCTGGTTTGGAACTGTGGTTTGGGATATGGAATAGAATAGAATAGAATAGAATAGAATAGAATAGAATAGAATAGAATAGAATAGAATAGAATAGAATAGAATAGAATAGAATAGAGATTAGGAATAGGAACAGGAACAGGAATAGGAATAGGAATAGGAATAGGAATAGGATAGAGATTAGGATTAGGATTAGGATAGAATAGGGATTAGGAATAGGAATAGAATAAGGATTAGGATTAGGATTAGGATTAGAATAGAATAGAATAGAATAGAATAGAATAGAATAGAACAGAGATTAGGGATAGAAATAAGAATAGGAATAGGATAGGGATTAGGATAGAATAGAATAGGGATTAGGTTTAGGTTTAGGCTTACAATAGAATAGAATAGAATAGAATAGAATAGAATAGAATAGAATAGAATAGAATAGAATAGAATAGAATAGAATAGAGATTAGGAATAGGAACAGGAACAGGAATAGGAATAGGAATAGGAATAGGATAGAGATTAGGATTAGGATTAGGATAGAATAGGGATTAGGAATAGGAATAGAATAAGGATTAGGATTAGGATTAGGATTAGAATAGAATAGAATAGAATAGAATAGAATAGAATAGAATAGAACAGAGATTAGGGATAGAAATAAGAATAGGAATAGGATAGGGATTAGGATAGAATAGAATAGGGATTAGGTTTAGGTTTAGGCTTACAATAGAATAGAATAGAATAGAATAGAATAGAATAGAATAGAATAGAATAGAATAGAATAGAATAGAATAGGGATTAGGAATAGGAATAGGAATAGGAATAGAATAGGGCTTAGGTTTAGGATAGGATAGAATCGAATCGAATAGAATCGAATCGAATAGAATAGAATAGAATAGAGCAGTGATGGCTAACCTTTTCGGCACCGAGTGCCCAAAGTGCGTGTGCGGATCCCCCAGAGGTGGTATGCAATGTGCGCGTCCCCCAGAGGTGGTATTCAGCAGGTCCTGACCAGTTCTGGAGAACCGGTAGTGGAAATTTTGAGTAGTTCAGAGAACCGGCAAATCCCACCTCTGACTGGCCCCGCCAACCCCATCTATTCTCTGCCTCTCAGCTAATCGGCTAGCTCCTCTTTTTTTTCCCCACACAGGAGAACGGAGCTGGAAAGCAGGTTAGGGGGGTAGGGTGGGGTGGAGGTTTTGCATTATCCTTCCCCTGCCACAGTGACCAAGCCACGCCCACCAAGCCACGCTACGCCCACAGAATTGGTTGTAAAAAAAAATTGAATCCCACCACTGGCTTCCCCCATGCATGTGCGTGCATCCCTGTGCATGCGTCCCACCCCCTGCGCGTGCGCGTGCTTCCCCCACACCTGCGCACACACCCCAGGCAGGCGTCCCTGTGCATGCGCCCCCCCACCTCCCCGCGAATGTGTGGCAGAGATCCAAAGACCAGCTGGTTGGTGGGAGCTGAGCTGGGGCAACGGCTCACGTGCCCGCAGAGCGGGCTTTGCCTGCCACCACTGGACATATGCTATAAGTTCGCCATCACGGGACTAGGGAATGAATGGGAATGATCAGCTGCAGTGATTCACTTAACAACTGTGGCAAGAGAAGTCATAAAATAGGGCAACGCTCACTTAAGTCTCACTTAACAACAGAAACGTTGGGTTCAATTGTGGTCATAGGTCAAGGACTATCTGTATTTTAGATCACATTTTTCTACATCATTTTCCGTCAGCAGGTCATAATCCATATCTTTCTAATCTCTAGTTGCAAGACAGACCACTAGAAGAATTTCATGTTCAGTTGGCCATAGAAAGGAGAGGTATGGCTAGTGGGTAGATCTTCTCCCACAAAGATTGCTGAAAATTGTAATTCAGTTGAAATATTTGATGGGGGAGGGAAAGGAGTGGGTTTATTGGAAAAGAATTAGAGAGTAATTCTATTTGGATAAAAGTAGCTCAGTTAAGTGTAGTAGAGCCCTATTGACGTAAGACCTTGTCTGTCAAACCTCACTTACGCTGCATTCAATTACCTGTAGGAAGGAAGTGTTTTAGGCATGTGTTTGTGCGTGCGTTGGTTTCCACGTGAGCTACGATCATGGTCAGATCATAACAGGAGATCCTAGGAATAAAAAAACAATATTTGTATAGGCATTCATAATGAATGCAAATATATCTGCGGAGATACAGTGACATGAACAAGATTGAAAGGGTGAGTATGAGCAGAATAACAGAAGGGACCTTGGAGGTCTTCTAGTCAATCCCCCTGCTGCAGGAAACCCTATACCATGTCAGACACATGGTTGTCCATTCTCTTCTTAAAAACCTCCAGTGTTGGAAAAGTAGGAAGGAATTAGCAAGGCGTTGTTCATTTTGTAGTTGCAATAGCCAGTTAATAATCAATAATCAGGTGCACCTACCTGACCCACTCAAGTGGGGATCCCCCTTTTTTAAGGACCAAGAAGAAGAAGGGCCTTCTCCATTGTGGCTCCCTCTTTCTGGAATGCCATCCCTGAGGAGATAAGATTGGCTCTCGTTTTGATACTCCTTCAAAAGACTCTGTGAAGATCTGGTTTTTCTGGTGGGCCTGGGGATAGACTCAGGGGTGGGTTGCTGGGAGTTCAGAAGAGCCCCTAGCTAAGATTCTGTGCAGTTTGGAGAACCCCCAAATCTCACTCCTGGCTGGCCCTGCCCATCCCACCACCCCTCTCCTCTCAGGAGTCCCCACACGGCCCGTTTTGAGTGCAGGAAAGTAGGAGCCCCCACACGGCCCGTTTTGAGTGCAGGAAAGTACAGGGTACACAGGGAGGCTTTGGGAGGGCGAAAAATGGGCCTCCCGGAAGTTCAGGAAGGCCAGAAATGGGCCCATTTCCAGCTTCCAGAGAGCCTCCAGAGCCTGGGAAGGCTGTTTTTGCCCTCCTGGAGATGCAAGGAAAGCCTCCCCCCCCCCCTCCGCCGTGGTGCAGGAGCCTGACTAGGCCACACCCATCGTGGCCACGCCCACCCAGCAACCGGGCCGAAAACCCATTGCTAACATTTTTGAAGCCCACCCCCTCGATAGACTTAAAGAGACTTAGAATAACTTTATTGCCCACTTTAGATGCACACTAATCGGCATACCTTAAAATGAAATTCCGTTGCACTGCAGTTCTTAAAGGCTCACTGCCCTCCGGTATGCCCTACGTCATAAACAGGACAAAATAAATAAGTAAATACAAAATTATCCATATGCCCACATACATGATATGACACGGAGAAACAATATGGAGACCATCGAGCTGTTGATGTGATTATTGTCACCAGGGAGATGGGAGCTCACTCGATTTTGCATTTGGAGGCCAGCCAGCTGTGGTGGAATGTAGTCTGGATTCCCAGGAGGGAGGGGCTGCATTCCAGAGAACCAAGAGACAGCAAAGTTTAGATAATTTGTGTGGGAGACCAAGGGTGAAGACGGCTCCTCTCTTAATAGTTCCACTGTACGTCTTTAACGATCAAGTAGTTACTGAAGTTTGGCAAGATTTTTGTCCTTAAATGAGGAGCAATAAAGGAAACTGTTTAGAAGGAAATTTGGTTGTGGGCTCTTAACATAAGCTCAGATTAAGCACCTGAAGAAAATGGAAGTTAGGAGAAGCTATGGTTGTTGTTTTTATCCCCCACCCAAGACCCTCCCTGTTTCTTTATATATATTTTTCCCTTCCTCTATTTTATTTTAAAATGATGCAGAAAGGAATGGCTAATAATTAAGTTGTCATCTTCAGCAAGCTCAAGTCAGCCTTAGAAAAAAAAAATCAGTGCAATAAAAATTTCTACTGTAGGATATAAAGCTTCCATAAATTGTTTTCTGCTGGGGGAATAAGCAAGTGTAGCAAACTTCCTGATTCGTGACTTAGGACCATTTTTCCACAATTGTGACCTTTGACACATTTCCATGTTCACACGATCAAAACTCAGATGCTTGGCAACTAGTTCATACTTACGAACATGGCTGTTTCCCGAGGTCACATGATCTCCTTTTATGACCTTCTGTTCTGACTAAGGCTTCCTGAGATGGTAATTAAGCAAACGTTTAGTTAAAACAACTCTTGTTTATTTCAACGCTGGGAATTATGTTCATTCCCAGCCCATAATGAGTCCCAAACAGTTCCTCGAGATAAGCACCCACCTTTGTCTCCTTTGAATTGCTGCCAACAACTAAAGTGCCAGATTAGCTGTAAAAAAACCAACTGAAGTACAAAGTCCACGCAGAGCTTCAAAGATTAATTTGAACAGAACAAACGACTTTGCTTCCTGCAAAGGTTTCTCTACCTTTGCCTGTCCTTTATCCTTTATGGGAGGGGCAATCACCTCCAAGCCTTACTCCTGAGTTGCCCCTTTTGTTTCAAGCAGCTCTGCGCACAAGTGCACTGGGAACAGGCTCCCCCTTGTTCTTTTGCCTCACTGCTGCCAGACTCCGGAGGCTGTGGAGTCAGCACCCCACTCCCAAATGGTCATGGCCCAATCTCTGCATCGGACACAGGACCCTCGTCCGAGTCCTCTCCAGACTCCCAGACTGGTCCCCATTCTTCCCCACTGTCCGATTCCGCAGCTGTCTGCACAGGCTGTCGGCGAACCACAACACCTTCTGACAAGGAAAGTCCATTAGGGAATCCAGATTCCCTTAACAATCGGGTTACTTGCTTACCAATTGCAATGATTTACTTAACAACTGTGGTAAGAAAGGTCGTAAAACAGGGCAAGACCCACTCCAAAAGTGTCTCACTTAAGAATAGAAATTTCGGGCTCCATTGCAGTCGAACGTCTTCCTGTCGTCCCCATTTAGGAATAGGAAACAACATGTAATTCTGAACAACCTTTCAGACACAAGTCTTTCAGAAGGCGAGACCCAGGGTAGAGATTCAGCTTTTCTTTGAATACCCCAAAGGTGTTTTGTTTTTTTCAGGAGGCAACTGGACTTCCTTGTTTGTTTGTTTTTTTGCTTTGAGGAGGTTTCTCTTCTCATCCAAGAAGCTTCTTCAGTTCTTTCGACCATTCTGAAGAAGCTGAGGAAGCTTCTTGGATGAGAAGTGAAACATCTTCAAAAGAAAAAAAATCAAGAAATTCCAGTTGCCTCCTGAAAAAAAAAAAAAAAAAAAGCAGCTTTGGCACAACCATGATCTGGATGAATCTCTACAGACTTTTCTTTGAGTGCAATTCTTAATATATATATTTTTTTTCATGGAATGAGTAAGCAAATAGCTCAAGTCAGAAGCGAGCCAGGTCCCACTGAAAGGACCTTCTGTTTTTCCTCTTAATGAAATGTTTACCCTCCAGTCCAGGCCCTGGCTGCCTTCGGTGCCTCGGATTATGTTGGCCAAATCACACAGGAATAGTGTCTGTTTGCTTCCCTCTGCCCAACCCCGAGGCGTGATAGCTTTTTTTCTTTTCACAACAAGGAAGTTGTGCAAGGAATGGAACAAACTGAGCCATAGGAAAGGTAGATTCAGCACCTCGATGTACAAATATTCGTTTAGTGGCCGTTCAAAGTTACACCAGCACTGAAAGAAAAGTGACTTTTAAGATCGTTTTTTCACATTTAACGACCGTTGCAGGATCGCCATGGTCCCGTGATCCAAATTTGCATGCTTGGCAACCGACACCTGTATTATGACAGTTGCAAGGTTCCCAGGATCTGACAAGCAAAGGCAATGGGGAAGCCGGATATTGGGAGCTGCAGTTCAGCCCTTGGAGGGTTACAAGTTTCCCCCTTGCGTTACTGTATATTTTTATTTCTGTTGTTGTTGTAATTGTTGTAGTAGTTGTTGTATATGCCTATGAAACTGAGAGGTAGGGTTCAATCCGTAGTCAGACATGTACATATTACGCAGTTCTAAATGTGCTGTGAGCTTGGTTGTTTTCCTGCAGACATTTCATTACCCAACTAGGTAACGACATCAGTGCTACAAGACAGTAGGGTTTGCTCTCTGTTTATATGTAGTGGCTTGCCTTGTCAGTGTACCCCAATCAATGAGCTACCAAGAACACTTTCACTAATACTGACAGGGCAAGCCACTAGTAGATAAACAGAAAGCAGTCCTTTGTAGCACTGATGGTGTTGCCTACTTGGGTAATGAAATGTCTGCAGGAAAACAACCAAGCTCAGAAGAGAGGACCAAGGACCCCACAGTTCTCTTCTTCCTCTTCTTCTTCCTCCTCCTCCCTCTAGTACTGATGATGTTACCTAGTCAGGTAATGAAATGTTGCAAGAAAAAAACCAAGCTCAGAGAGGACCAAGGACCCCACAGTCCTCCTCCTCCTCCTCCTCCTCCTCCTCCCTGCAAACTCCATTCCCTTCTAATACTGATGATGTTACCTAGTCAGGTAATGAAATGTCTGCAAGAAAGCAACCAAGCTCCTTCTCTCCTCCTCCTCCTCCTCCCTCCTCCTCCTCCTCCTCCTCCTCCTCCTCCTCCTCTCCCTCCTCCCCTCCTCCCCTCCTCCTCCCCTCCTCCTCCTCCTCTCCTCCTCCTCCTCCTCCTCCCCCCCTCAAACTCCATTCCCTTCTAATACTGATGATGTTACCTAGTCAGGTAATGAAATGTCTGCAAGAAAACAGCCAAGCTCAAGAGAGAACCAAGGATCCCTCATTTCAGCCCTGAGCTACAGATACTCTCTTCTCTTGGCTCATACTCTCTACCTATAAAGAAACCCATCCAAATTGACCTTTTTGCACCATTAAACTTTTGACCCCTCTTAATAGTACGATCATTATTTTTTTTATTTTTTTAAAAAGGGTTCGATTGAATCCCTTTCAGCTGACCCTTTGTTTCTAGATGGATCCGACGTGCATTTCCCACCTCGGTCTTATAAATCAGTTTACAACAGCTCAAAGAAACTTTTACATGTTCACCTTCGGAAGTTCAGAAGCGCGAACGTCCTTCTCGTACGTACGGTGAGATTTTTCATGTTGCGATCTCCTTCTGGCCCAGTCAGCCAACCTCTGCTGTGCGAGAGACGTGGCCCAGACGTGGTTTGGTTTTGTCACAGCAAAGTCCTTCCCCAGTTTCTCTCCCCCCCCCCGTCCTCGGAGGCCCTGTTTCTTCCCATGCATAATCATCCACCTTATTTGAGGGGCTCGTCATTAAGCAACATCCTAATTATTCTGGCAGCTGGGCTACTCGAAATCCCCCGCAGACCACAATAGACACGGAGCGGATTGTGTAGCGTCAAGGATGGGGAGTAAAAGGTCAGCCTAGGCCACAGACGACTTTGCGTCATCCAAGGAAGGACTGCAAGCCCTCATCGGTTACTGACGGAATTGCAGCGCGGCGTGTTGACGCGTGACCCTGGGTGCAACATAGGTGCAAATTGGGAAGGATCCAAGAAACAAAACAAGGTCCCTCCGTGGAACAATCAGTGGTTTTTTTTTTCTAGTTTCCTCTTTTGCTGATGTGTTCTTCTCTTTTCCCTTCACTGAATTTTTCTTTTCTTCTTTCCCCCGTTCGGTAATGGCACAACGTTAACGATCCAACCCGGAAACGCATTTAATTGATGCTCCGAGAGAGCCATGCAACCCACGTTGCCAGCGCTTAGTGCAGACAATGGGCAATTAACCACATGGCTCCGTCCCGATAAATTCGGAAAGATTCGGAAACGATTCCCCCTCGCGTTTGATTTCGATGGAGGGAAAGAAAACTGGCGTTTCTTGGACAGAACCAGTTGCTCCTGTTTTTTGGCACTCCACCTCTTCCGTCGCGCTGCCATGTTTGTGTGTGTGTGTGTGTGAGTGAGTGATTGGGATGAGTCCCCGTGATGCCAATAGGGCATAATTGATTTGACAGCGCCCCGTAGGGAGTTAAGAATTTGGGATTAAGAAATTAATTGTATCTTTGAAGGCCAGCTGGTATTTTGCTTGATGGAGCCCGTTGGTGCAACAACAGCATTTATCCTGGATCAGGCAAGTCTTCTTTTTGGCTTGTAATTATTTCGCTGGTAGAGGAAGAGATCAGAATGCGAGGCGCTTCTCACAACTGGGAACTTCACCCAACCCAAATCCAAGTGACAAAGATTCAGTGTCCCAGTGTTGGCTTTTGTGTAGTGTAGTCTTCTTTCAGTGTTCGTCTGACACATGGTGAAGCACCCACATCCATGGAAGGAAGGAAGGAAGGAAGGAAGGAAGGAAGGAAGGAAGGAAGGAAGGAAGGAAGGAAGGAAGGAAGGAAAAGAAGGAAGGAAAAGAAAGGCAAGAAACAAGAAGGAAGGAAGGACGGAGGGAGGGAGGGGAGGGAGGAAGAAAAAGGCAAAGGGGAAAAGGAAGGAAGGAAGGAAGGAAGAAGGAAGGAAGGAAGGAAGGAAGGAAAAATGAAGGGAGGGAGGGAGGGAGGGAAAAAGAGAGAAAAGAAATGAGAAAAATTAAACAGGACAACACTCGTTTCACTATCACTATCAACGAGTGTTGTCCTCTTTAATTTTCTCTCATTTCTTTCTTTCTTTCTCCTCCCTCCCTCCATTCATCTCCTCCCTTCCTTCCTTCCTTCCTTCCTTCCTTCCTTCCTTCCTTCCTTCCTTCCTTCCTTCCTTCCTATTTTTCCCTTGCCTTTTTCCCCCTCCCTCCCTCCATCCTCCCTCCTCTTCCTTGCCTCTCCTTCCTTCCTTCCTTCTTCCTTCCTTCCTCTTCCTTGCCTTTCTTTTCCTTCCTTCCTTCCTTCCTTCCTTCCTTCCTTCCTTCCTTCCTTCCTTCCTTCCTTCCTTCTTTCTTTCTTTCTTTCTTTCTTCCTTTCTTTCTTTCTTTCTTTCTTTCTTTCTTTCTTTCTTTCTTTCTTTCTTTCTTTCTGTTTTCTCCTTGCATTCCTTTTTCCTCCCTCCTTCCTCCCTTCCTTCTTTTTGCCTCCCTCATCTCTCCATCAGTCAAATCTAGTTGGTTTACAATACGGTAAAAAAAATATGATATGAAACATGAAAATATTAAATCCAGAAATAATGCCCTTTGAATTGACGAGCTATTGGCTTTTCACCCAGATAGTGAATTCATTCTTAGCCAGACTGGGAGATTTAAAGTGAACACTAATAAGAGTCACCATCTGTGTCCATGAATCTCCAATATCCTTCGACTAGAAGGTGTTAATGGGGAGTTTTCTCCCAGGGGTGATTTGGGGAAGCAGAACAGTAGTAATGGGCTTCCTAAATTTTTCTTCCTATGGTTGGTCGCACAGTCAGCCAGATGTTCAGACTGGATTTGGCCTTTTTATCTGCCCCCCCAAAGGACTTGGGACAGACAGATATGGATATTTGATGGTGTTACATTTATTATCGTTGGATGTAAGCTGTTCTGAGCAAAGCTGCCTTTTTGCAATTGACTGATGGTGAATTTGTCAATGCCAATGGTATGGTGTCTTTCCGTTGTTTTGGGGGTCGCACCCAAGGCTCCTATGACTATTGGTAATACATTTGTTTGCTTTTGCCATAGTCGTTCTACTTCTATTTGCATCTCTTTGTACAGTATTTGGAAATCTTCTCCAGTTCCTTCTCTTCTCTTCTGCTGTCTTCAGATACTGCTGGTGTTCACTATTCTATACTGCTTAAACTCTTTTTCCCATAACCTTTAACTGGCTGAAATGGTGCATCGTAAGGCAGTTTTTAAACCAACATACCTCAAATGGGCTAACTTATAGAGTGATTCCAAAATCTGGAACCCACGACCACGGTGGGGTTGAAATTTAACGAATGTAATGGTCCTTTTGGAACTCGCCACCTGGAAGTTCATTAGACTGTTCCTAGCAATAAAGGAGAATATTTGTTGAAAATGAGAGGTCCTTGGTGAACTCTGAGCTTGGTTGTTTTCTTGCAGACATTTCACTACTGAATTAAGTGATATCATCTGGTAGAGTAGAGCAGAGCAGAGCAGAGCACAACAGGTCTCCTTTATCATACTTTTCAGGTATTATACCTAACAAAAATATCTCTGGCTTAAAATCCATGCGTTGTTTTAACATTTTCTCCAACCACGTACATATTTTTGTCCAATATTTCTTTGCTTTTGCACATGTCCACTACGTATGATAAGCGCCTGAATTTTGGTCATGTCACCGTGGGGATACTGCAGTGGTTATAAGTGTGAAAAACAGTCGTAAGTCACTTCTTTCAGTGCCGTTGTAATTTCGTACGGTCACTAAATGAACTGTTGTATGTCAAGGAGTAACCTGTAAGAATTTAGTCAGCGTTGAGTTTGTCAACCATCTTCCCAACCCTGTGAAGTTTGCTTTTACCCCTTTGTTTAAAAATTTTGTATTTTTTAACAAAATTCTGAATTCTGCACTTTGTTGACTGTTGACTTGACAAATCTGAAATTGGTATTCCTCTTCAGTTGACATAATTATATTTTTTTAAAAAAATCAAAATTGCACTACAAATATTGGTTGGGAGATTTGGAGTTTATTTGGTTAACTTTCTTGTGAAATGCAAATGAAGGTTAAAATGCAGATTAGTGAATTATAATCCAATTTTATATATTATTGTTACTTTAAATATTTTACTCAATAATAATAATAATAATTTTGGCAGAAAGAGCTACCATTTATACATTTTTTTTAAAAAAATATACATGACCTATGTATACTCATTTATGGACATTTTTCTTAGCATGCATATTTTTTTTGTAAACCGTTTTACTAGAGAAAAATGCATATTTGTCCTTTAGTCAAAGGCTCACAGGTTATGCACATTTTTCTCTCCTCTTTATATATATGTTGGAGCTGCCAACTGTGTTGTATAATTTGAAAAACATGTAGATCTTTACGTGCGTTTGACATTCTGGGTTTTCCGATGCCTGAAGGAAATTGCTATATTCATTTAAAAGTTTCTGATGGATGGAATGTCTTACCCATTCTTAACTTAATCTGAGGAACAATTGCCAGCCAAATTGGAAAAGTGAAAAAATTCCAATAGAGAAAGAGGTGATTAAGATAATGATGGAATGTGCAGAAATGAGTAAATTGACACTAGCAATTAGAGAGCGAGAAGACAAAGAATATTACAAAATTTGGGACTTATTTTATCAATGGTTAGATAGGAAAATAGAGAAGTAAAATAGGTCATAAAAAGGAATGGTATAATATGAAAGATAATACTGTATAATGTAATGATATCGTATAATTGAATATAATGAAATGAATTATATGCTCTCAGATTTGTTAAAACCCAGATTTGCTCCATAAGAATTATGTGAATTTGTAGAGTCTAATGATATAATAACAATACAATATAATGCAATATAATACATATAGTTGACTTATGCAACATGAATGTATGTTTGGAAGGGGAAGACTTGATAATTATGACATTGCACAAAAGAAATGTATCAACCGACACACTGTATTTTGGAAGATGGTTTTGTGTTGATGTGTTTGTTAGTGTTTGTCTTTAAAAAACTAAAAATTTTAAAAAAAACTCCTTAAGAAACATCATCAGCCTGTATATAGAATTAGGATGGTTTTTTTTTCCCCTCTGATTATATATTGCTTTCCATTTTCAGATAGTCGTGAACTTACAAACTTTTGTTTAGTGACTGTTCAAACTTACAATGGCACTGAAGAAAGCAACTTATGACAGTTTTTCGCACTTACGACCGTTGCAGCATTCCCAGGGTCACGTGATCAAAATTCAGACGCTCGGCCACTGACTCGTATTTATGACGGTTGCAGTGTCCAGGGGTCATGGGTTCCCCTTCTGCGACTTTCTCACGATCAAAGTTAAATGGGGAAGCCAGATTCACTTTAAACAACCTCGTGACCCGCTTAACAGCTGCAGTGATTCACTTAGCAACTGGGGTAAGAAAGCTCATAAAACCGGGCGGAAGTAACTTCACAACTGTCTTTGCAATGGAAAGTTTCGGTTTAATTGTGGTCGTAAGTGAGGATTACTTGCAGTCATTATAATACGTGATGGAGTTTTTATCTGGAAGGGAGGAATTATCACCTTGGAATTACATCTTAGTGTAATAAATAGAGGAAGCAGAAGCACTTAAGATTTATATACCACTTTATGGTGCTTTACAGCCTTCTCTAAGCGGTTTACAGAGTTAGCATATTGCTCCCAGCAATATGGGATACTCCCAGGGTCCTCGTTTTATTGACCTCGGAAGGATGGAAGGCTGAGTCAACTTTGAGCCTAAATGCTACACTTAAGAGATGTAATAAACATATAGTATTTTATTCAGTAAGAGAAGGGAGGGAGGAAACAAGGAAGGAGAGAAAGATGGGAGGAATGCAGGAAAGGAGGGAAAGAGGGAGGGAGAGAGTAGAGAGAAAGGGACAGGGAGGGAGGGAGAAAGCAAGGAAGGAGAGAAAAGGGGAAGGAAGGAGTGTAGGAAAGGAGGGAGGTGTGAGAAAGAGGAAGGGAGGGAGAGGGAAGGGAAGAGGGAAGCAAGGAAGGAGAGAGAAAGGGGAGGAAGGAGTGAAGGAAAGGAGAGAGGTATGAGAAAGGAAAAGAGAGAGCGAAAGGGAGGGAGAGGAAGGGAAGAAGGAAGGAAGGAAGAGAAGGAAGGAAGAGGAAAGAGGGAAGGAAGGAAGGAAAGGAAGGTGTGAAAAAGAGGAAGGGAGAGAGAGAAAAAGGAGGGAGGGAGAGGAAAGGAGGAAGGAAGCAAGGAATGAGAGAGAAAGGGAAGGAAGGAGTGAAGGAAAGGAGGGAGGTATGAGAAAGGAAAGGAGAGAGCGAAAGGGAGGGAGAGGGAAGGGAAGAAGGAAACAAGGAAGGAGAGAGAAAGAGGGAAGGAAGGAAGGAAGGAAAGGAGGAAGGTGTGAAAAAGAGGAAGGGAGAGAAAAAGGGAGGGAGGGAGAGGAAAGGAGGAAGGAAGCAAGGAAGGAGAGAGAAAGGGAAGGAAGGAGTGAAGGAAAGGAGGGAGGTATGAGAAAGGAAAGGAGAGAGCGAAAAGGAGGGAGAGGAAGGGAAGAAGGAAGCAAGGAAGGAGAGAGAAAGAGAAGGAAGGAAGGAAAGGAGGAAGGTGTGAAAAAGAGGAAGGGAGGGAGTAGAAAGAAAGGGAGATGGGAGGAAGGAAGCAAGGAAGGAGAGAGAGAAGGAAGGAATGAAGGAAAGGAGGGAGGCGTGAGAAAGGGGGGAGGAAGGAAAGAGAGAAGGGAGGGAGGAAGGAAGGAAGGGGGCGAGAGAGAGAAATAGAGAGAATAGGGAGAGAGGGAGGGAGAAAGGAAGGAAGGGAGGATTTGTAACTGTAGCAGAGAACTTAGCACAGATTCCTCAGTGCGAATCCTATCCCAATCTTGAATCCTATCTGGATTCTTTTTTTTTTTTCTTTTTTTTACATTAACATTGGTGATACACACCCTCTCTCGATTTAAAAATGCACGCCAGCTCTTCAGTTCTCTGACACTTCTATAAACAGCCCGAGGCACATTTATCACTTGAGCAAAATCCAGTATGGCAAAGAAAAACAAAAACATAGGTTTAGTGATCACGCTGAATTTAAGAACACTTTTTCTTTTTTAAAAAAAATACAAACACATTTCTTCCATCCCGGGGCACCATTCCTGCTTTCTTAGGTCCCCCCACCCCCACACATAGCCTGTTCCTCTCTGGGTCTTCGCTTTAGGGAAGGGTCTCCCCTCCCCCTTTGCGCTCTGTCTCTTCTCCCCTTTTCTGAGGGTTCGCATCCTCTTTGTTGCTCTATCTGGAGGAGGTCCACATCAGGATATTTTCCAAAGCCCCCCCCCCCCCCCAAGGCCAGACAAGGAACAATGGATGGAAGCTGATCAAGGAGAGATTCAACCTAGAAATAAGGAGAAATTTTCTGACAGTGAGAACAATCAACCCATGGAACAGAAGTTGCCTTCGGAAGTTGTGGGAGCTTCATCCTTGGAGGCTTTCAAGAAGAGACTGGACTGCCATTTGTCAGAAATGGCGTAGGGTCTCCCGCTTGGGCGGGGTGGGGGTGGGGGGTTGGACTGGATGACCTACAAGGTCCCTTCCGACTCTTGTTAATCTCCTCTTGCGAGAATCAAGCTCGGCACCGTTGTCCGTCTTCCAAGCGTCCGGTCGTGCTGTCGTGTGTTTTATTTTTTTACCTCTTTTTGCAAAAATTGCTTGGAGGTGGTAGACCGAGGCTTTGCAATATGGGGCTCGAGCTGAACCCCCTATTTAGGGAAAGGGGGTGACAAAGATCCGAGGAAGGGACCACAGAGATCCCAAGCCTGTGCTAAGCCTGGATCAGGGCTGGTGGGGGGACCAAACCTTGCCATCTTTGTTAGTGGACTTCCTTGAAACGGAGGCTCGTTGTCTGGAGGCGCCGGGGAGGAGCCGACGCCGTGGTGTTGCCCACAAATAAAAACCATTTTATTCCCCTCTCTTGGTCTTTTCTCCCTCGGGATGGGGAGGAGGAGGAGGAGGAGTGGAGGGGTGGGGACAGCCATCTCTCTCCCCCATTCAGCCCCTTTGTACAGCACCAGCCAGGATGCCTCGCTGGCGCCTGCATTGCCACCCAGTCACATGTGCCCGGCCGCAATACGCCAGGTTCCGATATGGCGGGACTGCTTGGGCCACAGCTGTGTCCCCTTCGCAGGGAAGAGATGCCGCCGTGTTTTGGGCATGCAACTCCCCACCCCGTCCCCGGCCCTCTCCCCAAAGAGGCAGGTGGGGGGGGGAATAAGAATCCCGGGAGAGAGAAGCGGAACATCATCGCAGCAGCTTTGCAAAACCCGAAGGCCCAAGTTGCGAGGCAGGGCAGGGTGTGTAGGGGAACTGTGGTGGTGTGTTCTTTTGTGTTTTTGTTTGGCTGCTCCCGTTGTCGGGCAGAGGGCCCCAAATGCGGGGAGGGGGCTTCCCCAAGAAAGCCACGCCCCTCCATTTGGAAGCCATTTCCCCCCCCCCCCAGGGGGGGTGGGGTGGGGTGGGATTTAGGGGTCTTTCCTGCCTTCCCTCTGCTCGGTTTTGGGCGCTCAGAGGGAAGCCAAGGAGGGAAATGCTGAACTGGTGCCAAGAAGGAGAGGCTGTTTTCTCAAAACCCCTCCCGTATTTTGAGGCAGGACTGTTGGGGTGGTGATATTGGAGAGAAGAGTGTGGACGTGCCAGGAATATGAAGCAAGACAACAGACAGAACTAGGGACGATGGGGGGGGAGAGAGAGAGAGAAAAATGAGAGAAAGAGAGAATGGGAGGGGGAGAGAGAAAGAGACAGAATGGAGAGAGAATGAGTGCGGGGGGAGAGAATGAGGGAAAGAGAGGAGATAAAAAGAAAGGGGGAGTGAATGAGAGAGAATGGAGAGTGGGGAGAATGAGAGAAAAAGAGAGGTGAGAAAAAAAGGGGAGAGTGAATGAGAGGGAGGATGAGAAAGTGACAGTGGAGAGAGAATGAGAGAGGGGGAGAGAATGAGAGAAAGAGAGGAGATAAAAAGAAAGGGGAGAGTGAATGAGAGTGAGAATGGAGAGAGAAGAAGAGAGAAAAAGAGGGGAGAGTTTATGAGAGTGGGAATGGGAGAGAGAGGAAGAGACAGAGTGGAGAAAGAATGAGTGAGGGGGAGAGAATGAGAGAAAGAGAGAGGAGATAAAAAGAAAGGGGAGAGTGAATGAGCGTGAGAATGGAGAGAGAAAGAGGAGAGAGAATGAGAGGGGGTGAGAGAATGAGAGAAAGGGGAGAGAAGAAGAGAGAAAAAGAGGGGAGAGTTTATGAGAGTGAGAATGGGAGAGAGAGGAAGAGACAGAGTGGAGAAAGAATGAGTGAGGGGGAGAGAATGAGAGAAAGAGAGAGGAGAGTGAATGAGAGTGAGGATGGGAAAGAAATAAAAAAAATTCCTCCACCCTTCTTTGCCGTTTCCCTGCCAATTCTCTGAAGGCCAGGCATGGCCCCTCCAGGGACCCACCTGTCCTGTCCTTTCCATCGCTTAGAATGAATCCCAGGTAGGAACCCCTTCCTACCTAGGAATTTTCACCCACTCGTCTTCTTCTGTCTGCTGCCTTCTTCCTGTAAGTGGACCTCACTTCCTGCAGGCAGCAGATTGGTCCCCTGAAGCTTCATCATAACGGATGAAGAAGACCCGGTTCTCCAAAACTCTCCTCCTCCTCCTTACTCCCCATTCCGTTCTTCTCTGTTCTTCTTCTCAAATTAGCATCCTCCCCTTCCGGCATCCCCACAAAGGCTACCTGTCTACCTACCTTTTCTGAAAAGGTCCCAGGTTTCCAAAAGATAGGATGACGGAGACGTCGTTTGCGAGATCTCCTGTTCTTGCCCAGGAGAGCGATTCCTTCATCATTTCTTGGTGTCTTCCTTCTGCTGCTTTTTCCTGAGCTGTCTACAAAGCTTATTTTTTTTCCTCCTTCCATGCTTCCTTTTTGGCGTTGCAAGGTTACTTGTAGGACGTTCATTTATTTTTTTTCTGCAAAAGGCTGCTTTGACTGCTTCAGTGTTTTCCATACCACAGTGGCAAGCAGATTATTTTAGCGGATGTGTGTGTGTGTTTGTGTGTATTGCAGCTGAGTGTTGTTGAAGGGGATGAAGCTATCATGATTGGAAGTGTTTTCAGGCTTATCTGCTAGCTATCAATCAAGGGAAATGATTGGCCTGTTAATTGCCTGTCTCCAAACTGATTAATCCATTGATTGCATCCACATTAGCATCTGATCCCAAACCTCAGGAATTGTACGTTGTAGATCGGCTGGAACCCGCCTGGTTTGATTCCTTACAAATTAATTTCCCAGGGAAAATGTCAGGGTTTCCCAACCGTGGCAACTTCAGGTCTCCTGGATTTCAACTCCCAGAATTCCCCTGCTAGCATGGAATTCTGGGAGTTGGAAGCCAACAACTTGTGCTTGAAGGGAGTGGGGTTTTTCTTTGTCTCTACAGAGAGTTTGCTCTACAGAGAGCAAACCCCACTCCCTTCTAGCACTGATAACGTTACCTAGTTCGGCAATGAAACGTATGCAAGAAAACAGCCAAGCTCAGAGAGCACCAAGGACGCTAGATTTTTATCCTGAGCTACAAATACTCCCTGCCATTGGTGTTGTCAGTAAGTGAGTCTGTCTGTCTATTATCTATTTATGAATCACCTATCAGCCAGCCAACCAGCCAGCCCTCCCTCCCTCCCTCCCTCCCTCCCTCCTCTCTCTCTATCATCTATCACATATCTATCTCTATCTATCTATCTATCTATCTATCTATCTATCTATCTATCTATCTATCTATCATCTATCTATCTATCTATCTATCTATCTATCTCATCTATCTATCTATCTATCTATCTATCTATCTATCTATCTATCTATCTATCTATCTATCTATCTATCTATCTATCTATCTATCTATCTATCTATCTATCTATCATCTATCTATCTATCTATCTATCTATCTATCTATCTATCTATCTATCTATCTATCTATCTATCTATCTATCATCTATCTATCTATCTATCTATCTATCTATCTATCAACTATCTATCTATCTATCTATCTATCTATCTATCTATCTATCATCTATCTATCTATCTATCTATCTATCTATCTATCATCTATCTATCATCTATCTATCTATCTATCTATCTATCTATCTATCATCTATCTATCTATCTATCTATCATCTATCATCTATCTATCATCATCTATCATCTATCTATCTATCTATCATAATCTATCATCTATCTATCTATCTATCTATCTATCTATCTATCTATCATCATCTATCTATCTATCTATCTATCTATCTATCTATCTATCTATCTATCTATCATCTATCTATCTATCTATCATCTATCTATCTATCATCTATCTATCTATCTATCTATCATCTATCTATCTATCTATCTATCCATCTATCTATCATCTATCTATCTATCTATCTATCTATCTATCTATCTATCTATCAACTATCTATCTATCTATCATCTATCTATCTGTCACATATCTATTACATACATTTTTCTCTATCTAGAAAGGGAATATATTGCAGATATCATCTCAGATCGTGTATCCGCGCTTGAGAAAAGATAAAGGGCAGCTAGTCCTTGATCTACAACAGTTCACTTAGTGACCATTTGAAGTTACAAGGGTGCTAATTTTGCGACCTTCAGACAAGCCAAGTCAGTGGGAAAAAACCAGATTCACTCAACAACCGTGTTTCTAATTTAAGAACTTCAGTGATTCACTTAGCCAATGTGCCGAGGGAAAAGTCGCAAAAATTCACTTAACACATTTCTCAATTAGCAAGATAAATTTTGGGGTTCAGTTGTCAGCGTGAGTTGAGAACTACCTGTATTCAGACTCAGACCCAACAGATGAAGAAGTCTCAGGGTTGAACTGTGGGGTCCTTGATGTGTTTCTCTGAGCTTGGTGGGTGGTGGTTGTTTTTTGCAAACATTTCTTTACCCAACTTGGTAACATCATCAGTGCAAGTGAGTGTGGAGTTGGCTCCCTGTTTATTTAGTAGCTTGCCTCATTAGACCATAATCAAGGAACTATCTAATCAGGGAACTTGATTAATCAAGGAACCTAACCAAGGAACTTGATTAGACCCTAATCAAGGAACCATCAAGGAGAAAACTATACCCCCAGCAAAACTGGCAGGGCAAGCCTACTACATATAAACACTGAGAAGCCCCACTCCCTTCTAGCACGGATGATGTTACCTACTTGGGTCATGAAACGTCTGCAAGAAAACCACCAAGCTCAGAGAGCACCACTACCTTACCGTTGTCCTCCTCCTCCCTCCTCCTTCCTCTTCAATGGGGAAGCCAAATTCACTTAACAACCATGTTGCTAACTTAACAAATGGAACGGAACAGAATAGAAAATATGGAATGGAATAGGAATAGAATGGCATGGCATGGCATGGCATATCATATACCATAGAATAGAAACGGAATGGAACGGAACAGAACAGAATAGAACAGAACAGAACAGAACAACAGAACAGAACAGAACAGAATAGAATAGAATAGAATAGAATAGAATAGAATAGAATAGAATAGAATAATAACTTTATTGTCACTTTGAATGTACACTAATCCAGGGGTCCCCAACCACCGGTCCGTGGATCATTTTGTACCGGGCCACCTACTTTGCTTGGGCGCCGCCATCTCGTTTCGACGGCGCTTGAGAAAGTGCTTCTGGGTGAGCTTGTCGGTCGTCGGTTGGATGGAAAGCGGCGTTTGGGTGCTGAAGGAATCCTCGTGCCTTAGTTTCGTCGAAGGGGGGGGGGCAGCTTTGAACGAAGAGCCGTCCCGATGGCGGTGGAGTCTTGCGTTACTCAGGAGGAGGTTAAGAAAGAGCCTGAAAAGCCCATCGACCGTGAGAAGGTACAAAGGAGGAGTTGAAGGTGGTGAGGAGAAGCGGGGACGGCTGGCTGGCCGGTCGCTCGGCCCGCCTTGCCTTGGTCGTGCGTGCTGATGCTGGTACCGGTCCGCGGATCATTTTGTGATGCCGGTACCGGGCCGTGGTACAAAAAAGGTTGGGGACCACTGCACTAATCGACATACATTAAAATGAAATTTCATTGCATCAGTTGCAGAAATTAACTGCAGAAATTCACCTAAGAACTGTGGTGTGGATGCTTGTAAAATGGGGGCCCAAACTCACTTAACTTTTGTCTTTTTTAGCCACAGAAATTTTTGGCCTGGATCGTCGAGGCCTCTGCCTTCACTACTCTGTCCTTTTTGACATCTCCTTGATGGGCTTGTTTTTTCCACCTTGGTTAAACATGCATTTATTTATTTATCCCCCCCTCCCCAAAAACGGGAGAAGGCTGTCTCCTTCTGCAGAAAACAGCGTACGTGCTAGAAAGGCACTGGCAAGGTATAAATAGATTAATAAATAGAGATGAGGAATTCCATCTATGCGGTGGGAAATCCGACGCCAGTCCTTTGCTTCATCGAGAGAGGCCTGGGTTGTTGTTGTTATTTCCCCCCTCTTCCCCTTCCTCCGTTCTCTCGGTTGCTATCAAATGTCAATGCAGGGTCGCCTCCTGAAATAATCAATACCTCTGATAGATGAGTATGGCCTGGAAATAGAAGTGTTGCTGTTGCTATCGACCTGTGTGTCTAAACAGAGCTGTCGGACATCAAAGTTAGTACAAGCGGGAGCCTCGTTTCCCTCTCGCCTCGCTTTTCCGACCGTTGAGAAAGCCTTTTGACTTTTGCAGCTTTTAGATGTGCTAGGTACCCTCAGGGTGTGTAACCTTTGAGAAGAGGCATGGAGGAGAAAGAGAGGGCGATAATCGCAGATGGTTCTCACAGCGAAGAAGAGACGTTTCAGACCAGGGGAGAAATTCTACTCCGGCTTCCTGGAGATTGTAAAACATACGAAGAAGAATAGTTGCAGGATTTGGGCTTGGCTAGTCTAAAGAAAAGAAGAATTAGGGGCAACATGATAGTAGCGTTCCAGTATTTGAGGGGCTGCCACAAAGAGGAGGGGGTCCAATTATTCTCCAAAGAATCGGAGGGCAGGACAAGAAAACAACGGATGGGAACTAATCAAGGAAAAAAGCAACCTGGAATTAAGGAGGAATTTCCTGACCGGGAGGACAATTAACCAGGGGAACAGAAGTTGTGGGTGCTCTATCACTGGAGGCTTTTAAGACTGGAGAGTCACTTGTCTGGTTGCTGGAATTGGGGATGTCTAGTTTCATGAAAAGAAAGGACCAGGGGATCATTAGGCATGATAGAACCAAAACTGAAAAAGAAACACCAATACGTGATTCTGCATATCATAACTGCAGCCAGAATAAGTTTTGCCCAAAACTGGAAGTTAGCCACGACCCCCCTGAGAAAATATGGTAATTAATAAAATACATGAGTGCGCTGACATGGACAGACTAATCAAACTCTTAAAAAAATAACCAAGACAGTGACTATTATAAAATATGGGACATTTGGTATGATTGGCTAAAGACAAGGTAACACCTGATGACTTGACAATTCATTGGGGGGGAAAAAGGGAGACGTGTAACTAATTGAAAATTTATTCATGTAGAATCAAAGACACTAAAAGGATGAGGAAGTTATTAGAACAAGGTAGAATACGTCAATGATAGAAAAATATAAGTGTAACTATCGCTCAAACCTTGCTGTAAAATGTATATATGAATGTATACGTATACGTGTATGTATGTATGTTTCTTTGTTTTTAATTCTATAAATGTTTAATAAAAATATTTTAAAAAAAAAGAAAAGAAGGACAAGGGGGGCATGATAGCATCTTCCAACGTTTGAGGGGCTGCCACAAAGAAGAGGGAGTCAAGCTATGCTCCAAAGCACCAGAAAGCAGAAGCAATAGATGGAGACCAATCAAGGAGAGAAGCAACCTTGGAACCAAGGAGAAATTTCCTGACAATATGAACATTGGAACAACTTGCCTCAGGGAGGTTGTGGGGGCTCCATCATGGGAGGTTTTAAAGAAGAGACTGGGCAGCCATTTGTCTGAAATGATTCAGGGTCTCCTGCCTGAGCGGGAGGAGGGGTTGGACTAGAAGACCTCCAAGGTCCCTTCCATCTCATTATATTCTGTTAAAACTACCATGCGGAGAAGAGTGTTAGCTGTTGAGAGACGACATAGTTAAGACATTTCAGACATTTGTCTGAAATGATTTAGGGTCTCCTGCCCTGAGCAGGGGGGTTGGACTAGAAGACCTCCAAGGTCCCTCCCAACTCTTAATATTGTTATTGTTATTCTGAAAAGGTATAGGTCAGGGGCCTTCAAACTCAACAGCTTTAAGACTTGTGGACTTCAACTCCCAGAATTCCTCCTCCAGTCCTGTCAGCTCAGGAATTCTGGGAGTTGAAGTCCACAAGTCTTAAACTTGCCAAGTTTGAAGAGCCTTGTGCTAAGGCGAGTCTGAAACTCACCATCTCCTGATGATTGGCCCCAAATCATCCAGCTGGCTTTCCTACCTAAGGCAGGACTAGAACTCTCAGTCTCCTGGTGATGGCTGGCTGAGGAATTCTGGGAGTTGAAGTCCACAAGGCTTGGCATAGGTTCTGCTTGAGCAGTGGGGTGGTGGACTAATTGACCTCCAAGGTCCCTTCCAGCTCTCTTCTATTCCTATAAGGGGCGGATCAGGTTTCTTCGATCATGGGTGGACAAAGAAGGGAAAACAGAACTTAAATTAAACAGAATCACAAAACAACAGAGTTGGAAGGCACTTTGGCACCACCTCTTCTCATCCAGGGGTCCCAGGTTCACCGTCCATTCCTGGGCTGCGGCCCTTTCAAAAACAGTAACTCCTATTTACTTCTGTATTTTGTATTTTATAATACTCTATAACCGTGATGGTGAACCTATGGAAGTGGCACGCAGAGCCGTTTCTGCCGGCATGCAAGACGTCACCCCAGATCAGGTCCACTGCGTATGCGCGCGTGCCTCCCGCCAGCCAGCTGATCGTTGGGTATCTGACGTGCATGCGCGGGGGGCGGGGCATGTGTGGAAGATGCTCACGCATGCGCAGAGGTGCAGGATACATGGGGGGGTCGTGCATGCATGAGCAGGGGCCGTGAGGAGAGTGTGCACATGTGCACGGTCACGGGACACGTGCGCATTGCATTATTGGTACAGGCGCGTGTGTGTGTTTACACGGACACACTTTCGGCACGCAACAATGAAAAGATTAGCCATTGCTGCTCTATCACTTAATTAAAAAATATTTTTTTAAAAACACCAGGCCGTGCAAGCAGTGGGCGAGCAACGCGGATAGCTCCACTTGTGGTGAGCAATGGGTACTCCCACTGCTGGCATACCAAGTTGTGTTGGTGTGCGCTGCCATTGTCATCAATTTGAGCCGGTTTGCCAAGAGTCTGAATTTTAATTAGGCGACTATGGGGGTCCAAAGTGTGAAAAACGGCCGTAAGTCTCTCTCTTTTTTGCAATGCCGTTGTAACTTCGAACGCTCCTTAAACGAACTGTTTTACGCCAAAAGCAGTGGGGATATTCAGCCGGTTCGCACCAGATCAGACGAACCGGTTGGAAAGATTTGATGGGGAAAAGAAGCCACGCCCACCCAGTCACATGGCCACACCCACCAAGCCACACCCACAGAACCAGTAGTAAAACTTTTTGAATCCCACCACTGGCCAAAAGGATTATCTGCACGGATTATTTTGTTCGTATGTACGAGGACGGTTGTTGCAAGTGAGGTAGTTCCTTCCCCCACCCCAAAAGGGTCGGTCAAATCCCACACGGAGAGCAAAATTCAACAGTGACCTGCTGGTCTAAATTAATAGCAGTTGTGCAATTCGATATATTTTTTGTCTGTAGAGTTCAGAGAGAGAGAGAGAGAGAGAGAGAGAGAGAGAGCATTGTCTGTGGCTTCGGAGTGGGCGAGCCCCCCTCCTCACCTGCCTCTCTCTTCTCCTGCTTAGCATATTGAGGGAAATGCTGACCTTGGCACTACCATCCCAGCTGCTGCCGTGTGTGCGTCTCTCTCTCTCTCTCTCTCTCTCTCTCTCTCTCTCTGTGTGTGTGTGTGTGTGTGCGTGTTTTCAAATTGGCTCATTAGATGAGGCTCTGAATCTGCTGGGGTTCACCCAGGGCTCAGGAAGCCCCATTATATTGATCCTCTCGTCCTCCGCCGGAGAAGAAACCTCCACCCCTCCTCTCCGCGATGCCAGAGTCTGCATTGTAATTTTCTGGGAAAGCAAGCGGTAACGCAGGGTCACCAGCAATTACGGCCTCGTTTTAAGTGGGGCGGGGAATGTTCAGGGACGGGGGGAAAATGAGGAGGAGAAGGCCCAGATTATTATTCCTTCTAGCTTTGAAACATGTTCTTGCAACCGAGAAGGGAGTTTAGTCCTAGCTGCTGTTCCATCCCCTCTCAAAATAATGACAGGTTGAGAGCGGGAGGGAGGGGGGGGAGAGAGAGAGAGAGAAATGGCACAATGTGCTTTTTGTGGTTACTCTGGGGTCTGGCTGTGAACACAGGACGAATCAAGGAGAGAAGCAACCTGGGAAACTTCCTGACCATGAGAAAAATTAACCAGTGGAATGGCTTGCTACCAGAAGTTGTGGGTGCTACAACACTGGAGGTTTTTAAGAAGAGTCTGGACAGCCAATTCTCTGAAGTGGTGTAGAGCAGGGGTCCCCAACCACCGGTCCGCGGACCGGTACCGGTCCGTGGAACAAATCCTACTGGGCCTCTGGTTTGCTGGCGCCGCCATCTTGTTTGATGAAAAAGTGCTTCCGGTGAGCTCACCGGTAAGCTCACTTTTTCATCAAAACAAGATGGCGGCGCCAGCTGATGCCGGTACCGGGCCACGGCATAAAAAAGGTTGGGGACCACTGGTGTAGAGGGTTTCAGAAATTGGAATGTGAATCTCAAGGTCCCCTTTGTCAGCTCCGTCGTAACTTCAGATGGCTGCTAGGCAACCGGTTGTAAAGGGAGGACTATCTGTTTGTGCACCATACTTCTTTCTCACCTTGGCCTAGGAAAAATTTTGAGTTCTTTTCAATGCAGAGCACAACAATAATCAGTAAGCCTCTTAACATTAAAGTTAATTTTTGTTTTTTAAAAAAAGAAACTCCCTAGCATTTCCAAATTTGACCGGAGAGATTTTGGCTTTCTTGCCTGAGTTTTGTTGGGAGATAATAAAACTTTTTAGGATTTGCCCACCCGTCCCTGAGATTTCTGGCTGCACACATATTATATCCTTGGATTAAAAATAAATGCTGGACATTGGCCAATGTTTCTGTGGAATTTGGCCCGATTTGCATACTTATTATTTGTTAAGGTGCTGCAAGACTTACTAATTGTTTCTGGCAGGAGTTTAAGGAAGAAAAAAAATGAGGAAACAGAAGGATTTCTTTAAAAAAATGTGGTCATGCAAACATTAAAACGAAATGGAATCCACTGACAACCAGATTGTACATAGTCCTCGATTTGTGACAGTCGTGACTGGGACTGTCACAAAAGGGACATAAATGGTTGTTAAGGGAGTCGAGTACAATTTTACAAAGCGTTTTGCCACGATCCTTAAGTGAATCACAATGTCAGTAAGCAAATCCAGCTTTCCCCCTTGACTTTCCTTGTGAGAAGCCAACTGGAAAACTGGATTTGCTTACCGCTGGAATGATTCACTTAACGACCGTGGAAAAATGGTTTCTAAAGTAGCTTGTAGGGATCAGAAAGAGAGCATTTCAAATACATGGGGACGCTGTGCCACTTTTTTCAGCACCGTCATAACTTTGAACAGTCACTAATCGTAAATCGAGGACCCCTTTGTACTAATGCAACTGCCTTATAATTTATTCAAGACACAAACTGATGTGAATCCAGCCAAACTGGAAATTTTGCCTAATTTTTACATTGGGAAGTAGGAGGAGAAAATATAGAAAGTAGAATCCCAGGGCTGAAAGGGACCTCGGAGGTCATCTAGTCCAACCCATTGCTCAAGGCAGGAGACCTTATACCATGCTGGTCTTATGGTTGTCCAGTTTTTTGTGGAAAATTTACATTTAATTATATAATTTTCTTATTCATCCGGCTAACGTATCTATATTGGCTTCTGTTTTTGAGATGGTGGTTCACAATGGAATTCTTCAAATCTCAAGAGCATACAGAGAATTGAACTGGAGCTCAAAATGCCTCAGAATAAATTCTTCCAGTCTCAGAAAATACTATTCTAAGTTAGGGCTAGGGAACAATGGCCCTTTTATGATCTGTGGACTTCAACTCCCAGAATTCCTGAGCCAGCATGGGGCAACTATGGCCCCTCAGAAGTCCTGAGCCAGCATGATGGAACTATGGCCCCTTTATGACGTGTGGACTTCAACTCCCAGAATTCCTGAGCCAGCATGGGGCAACTATGGCCCCTTTATGACTTGTGGACTTCAACTCCCAGAATTCCTGAGCCAGCATGGGGCAACTATGGCCCCTTTATGACTTGTGGACTTCAACTCCCAGAATTCCTGAGCCAGCATGGGGCAACTATGGCCCCTTTATGACGTGTGGACTTCAACTCCCAGAAGTCCTGAGCCAGCATGAGGGAACTATGGCCCCTTTATGATGTGTGGACTTCAACTCCCAGAAGTCCTGAGCCAGCATGAGGGAACTATGGCCCCTTTATGACTTGTGAGTTCAACTCCCAGAATTCCTGAGCCAGCCAGGAATTCTGGGAGTTGAAGTCCACAAGTCATAAAAGAGCCATAGTTTTCCCACCTGTCTTCTGAGTGAATTGCTCCACACGATCTAAGGATTCATTAGACTTTCAATATCAGTCAACAGGAGGGAGTAGGGACTTTAAGAAAAAAAAAAAAAGGAAGGATAAGGAGTTGAAAATAGTATAGAGAGATGAGTAACTCAATTACTCCAGCTGTAAGTCAGGGGGAGAATCAATACTAGATTTATCTAGAGAGATTACTATGCTGGGCAAACTCTTAATCCTCAAAATTGCTTGTGGGTTTGTGTTTTGTGTTTTTTCTTCAGACTACAGTGGTATTCCTGCAGAATTTTTAAATTACGTAACAACAGAGAACAAAAAGCATCTTGGATATTTTTACTATTAAGAATCCCTGGTATTGAAAAATGTTTATAGAGAAGTTTATATCTTTTAAGTTAAGGCCTTTATTTGTGGCACTCATGATCTTCTCTGGAATTATCAACCAACTGAGATAGCAGTTTCTTGTTGGCTTGTAGGTCAACTTCCCACTAGAAGATAACCCCCAGGCAGCTAATAAAACGGGGGTGGGGGAAGGGAATACAGATACACCTCGACTTATTTCCATAATTGAGCCAGAAATTTCTGTGCTAAGCAAGGCGGCTAAGTGAAGTTTTGCCAATTTTATGGTGGATTGGATGAATCGAACCATTCGTTTAATGCAGAGGTCTCGAACCTTGGCAACTTTAAGACTTGTGGACTTCAACTCCCAGAATTCTCCAGTCCACAATTCTTAAAGTTGCCAAGTTTGGAGATCTCTGATTTAATGACTGTTTGCGGTTTCAAAAGCACCGAAAAACATGACTGACAACCATTCGTGTTCTTTCTCCATGTCTTATAATATATGTGGGTATATGGAGAGGTGGAATTCTACCTGTTCGGACCGGTTCTATAGAACCGGTTGTTATAACTTCTGCACAGTTCAGAGAATCGGCAAATTGTGCCACTGACTGGCCCCGCGCCACTCACTCACTCCTTGCCTGGCATGGGTGCCATCCAACTTGCCTGCGTTGTACCTTCTTTTGGTAAGTTGATATTTTTCCTTTTTTTCCCCCCCCGACCATCAGCTGTGCCGAGATTTAGATTAGCTAGAAAGCAGGAAATTGTTGGATTTCTTGCTTTCTAGCTAATCTAAAAGCAGAGCTGAACCTTCCTTAGGACTGAAGCTTCTATTTTTCAGGGCAGACTCAGGCAGCAGATTGCAGAATGGTAGATCTTTGAATGAATCTGTGATTCTGGGAGCAATTCAATCTGCCTGCCTGCTTTGCCTGATTTTGGGTAAAAGTTGCTCTTTTTTTAAATAAAAAATTCAATATTTACATAAATATTTACAATATTTACATATGAGCCATGACCAGCCAGTCACACGACCACCAAGCCACACCCACAAATTAGGCCACACCCACAGAACAGGTTGTTAAGAAATTTGAATCCCACCCCTGGGTATATGCACAATTTTGTATTTATTTTGTCATGCTTATGTAGTGTATATTAGAGGTCTTCACCCTTTGAGAGCTGTAGGCAACGGAATTTCATTTTAATGTACAAAGTGACAATAAAGTTGTTCTGTTTTTCACATTTACCACAGTTGCACTATCAGCACAGTCACGTGATCAAAATTCAGGCCCCTTGGTAACTGGCTCATATTTATGATGGTTGCAGTATTAACAGAGTCACGTGACTTTCTGACCCAACAAAATCAGTAGGGAAGCCAGATTCATTTTAAGGCGGGTAGACTGACTTTAACAACTACTGCAAGATAGGTCATAAAACGGGGAAAACATATTTACTTCACAACTGTCTCAGTTTAGCAACATAAATGTTGGGCTCATTTGAGGTTATAAGTCAAGGACTAGCTTTATAAGCTGTTCCTGTGATTCAGAAGGTATTGAATAGCATCTCTGGGGCCCTTAATACTCTCCTGAGCTTGGTGGTTTTCTTGCAGATGTTTCATGGCCCAAATAGGTAACATCATCAGTTCTTCTGGGTTGGCTTCCAAACATTTTGTTACCAGGCTAGGTGACGTCTTCAGTGGAGTTTAGGAGATGTCAGTATTCTTCTGTTCGGGCGTGGGCTTCAAAAATTTCAGCAACTGGTTCTCTGCCCAGTTACTGGGTGGGCGTGGCCATGGTGGGCATGGCCTGATTGGCCTCCTGCACCATGGCTGGTGGGGGGGGGGCATTTTCTCCCCCCCGGGCTCCGGAGGCTTTCCTTGAGCCTCTTTGAGGGCGAAAACAACCTCCCCTAGGCTCCGGAGGCCCATTTCTCACCCTCCCTGAGAGCATTGCATGGGCCCTGTACTTACCTGGCATCCAAAACATGGAGGCTCCTGGGAGGGGAGAGGTGGGCGGTGTCAAACAGAGGGAAGGAAGGAAGGAAATGGGAGAAGAAAGGCCAAGCAGGGAAGGAAGGAAGGAAATGGGAGAAGAAAGGCCAAACAAGGGAAGGAAGGAAATGGGAGAAGAAAGGCCAAACGGAAGGAAGGAAGGAAGGAAGGTCAACAGGAGGGAAGGAAGGTCAAACAAGGGAGGAAGGAAGGAAATTGGACAAGAAAGGCCAAGGAAGGAAGGAAGGAAGGAAAGAAGGAAGGAAGGTCAATGGGAGGGAAGGTCAAACAAGGGAAGGAAGGAAGGAAATGGGAGAAGAAAGGGCAAACAGGGAAGGAAGGAAATAGGAAGGAAGGAAGGTCAACGGCAGGGAAGGAAGGACAAGCAAGGGAAGGAAGGAAGGAAATGGGAGAAGAAAGGCCAAACAGGGAAGGAAGGAAGGAAATGGGAGAAGAAAGGATGGAAATGGAAGGAAGGAAGGTCAACAGGAGGGAAGGAAGGTCAAACGAGGAAGGAAGGAAATGGGACAAGAAAGGCCAAACAAACAAGGAAGGAAGGAAGGTCAATGGGAGGGAAGGCCAAACAGGGAAGGAAGGAAATAGGAAGGAAGGAAGGTCAATGGGAGGGAAGGAAGGTCAAGCAAGGGAAGGAAGGAAATGGGAGAAGAAAGGCCAAACAGGGAAGGAAGGAAGGAAATAGGAAGGAAGGTCAACGGGAGGGAAGGAAGGTCAAGCAAGGGAAGGAAGGAAATGGGAGAAGAAAGGCCAAACAGGGAAGGGAGGGAGGGAGGAAGGAAGGAAGGAAATAGAAAGGAAGGTCAACGGGAGGGAAGGTCAAACAAGGTTAGGAAGGAAGGAAATGGGAAAAGAAAGGCCAAACAGGGAAGGAAGGAAGGAAGGAAGGAAGGAAGGAAGGAAGGAAGGTCAATGGGAGGGAAGGAAGGAAATGGAAGAAGAAAGGCCAAACAGGGAAGGTAGGAAGGAAATAGGAAGGAAGGTCAACGGTTGGGAAGGAAGATCAAACAAGGGAAGGAAGGATGGAAATGGGAGAAGAAAGGTCAAACAGGGAAGGAAGGAAGGACATAGGAAGGAAGGTCAACGGTTGGGAAGGAAGATCAAACAAGGGAAGGAAGGATGGAAATGGGAGAAGAAAGGTCAAACAGGGAAGGTAGGAAGGAAATAGGAAGGAAGGTCAACGGTTGGGAAGGAAGATCAAACAAGGGAAGGAAGGATGGAAATGGGAGAAGAAAGGTCAAACAGGGAAGGAAGGAAGGACATAGGAAGGAAGGTCAACGGTTGGGAAGGAAGATCAAACAAGGGAAGGAAGGATGGAAATGGGAGAAGAAAGGTCAAACAGGGAAGGTAGGAAGGAAATAGGAAGGAAGGTCAACGGTTGGGAAGGAAGATCAAACAAGGGAAGGAAGGATGGAAATGGGAGAAGAAAGGTCAAACAGGGAAGGAAGGACATAGGAAGGAAGGAAGGCCAACGGGAGGGAAGGAAGGTCAAACAAGGGAAGGATGAAAGGAAATAGGAAGGAAGGAAGGAAGGAAGGAAGGAAGGAAGGAAGGAAGGAAGGAAGGAAGGAAGGAAGGAAGGAATGTCAACAGGAGGGAAGGAAGGTCAAACAAGGGAAGGATGAAAGGAAATAGGAAGAAAGGAAGGTCAAACAAGGGAAGGAAGGAAGATAATGGGAAGGCAGGTCAAGCAGGAAGGAAGGATCAATTGATCGTTCTTTTCATATACTTGCTTACTTCCCTTTATTTATGAGGCTGCAATGTTGGAAATAGGAAGAATAACACATGCATGATCAGAGACGCACTTAAAAAGAAACACAGCACTCATGTCTGAAGTATTAGCAGGAGATTTTGAAGGTCTGTGAATGGCAGTTGTTAAGTTGCTGCCTAACACTCCCTAAACGATTCTGCTTATAGAAGAACCATTTGATCAATAAATGTGTACTACTTATTGCTGGCAACAATATGGCAAGTCGTCAAGTTATTGAATGTGACATCAAGAGGCTTGCCTTTACTAGAGGATCAACCTAGAATACTGCAGGGAGCCCTTCATTGTTTTTTGGGGGGTTGTTTTACAGGAAGAGGATGGAATAGAGGCAGCATCAATTAACTTGAATGGTACTCCTACAGGTAGTCCTCATTTTATGGCAGTTCGCTTAGCGACCATTCGAACAGTTCTAAAAAAGTACTTAATGACTTTTTCACGTTTATGGCCGTTGCAGAGTGCCTGGGGTTACATGATCAAAATTCAGAAGTTTAGCCGATTCATATTTATGATGGTTGCAGTGTCCCGAGGTCATATGGTCCCGTTTTTCGACCTTCTAACAACCAAACTCAATAGATTGTGTTATTAACTTAATAGCTGCAATAATTGACTTAATTGTGCCAAGAAAAGTCGTACAAATGGGCAGAACTCGCTTAACAGCTCTCCTGGTTAGCAATAGAAATGTTGGGCTCGATTGTGGTCATAAATCAAGAACTATCCGTAACATGAGTAATACTTATATAGGCTGATCTTCACCTCACAATCAGGAGGCTGGGATTTCGATCCTAGGAAGAGGCAGATATTTCTCTTTCTGGGCACACTGAGAATATATATCTGCCGAACAAAACTCCGCATTGGTGACAGGGGAGGCATCCGGCCATTAAAACACTCTGCTAGCTCCATTCAGTTGCCTGGACTCCACCCCGCAAGGGATTATGGGGTCCGTTAAATGATGATGATGACAGAATGAATGGTTGTAAGTCGAAGATTCCATGTATTAGAACAAGACCCCCCCCCCCCAGTTGAAATTAAATCTTGGAAGAATCGGGACAGACAAAACAAAGTAATTTGGCTTCCGAAGGCACCGGCACGAGAGATGATAGTAGCTCCCAACTATTCTGGCTTTGAAAAATGGGTTGGACTGATCGATGTTGAGAATCCATGGCTATCAACCTTGATGAAGTGGGGTTATCTCTGTAGGCTACCTGAGGAGAGATCAAGTGGACTTCTTTCTACAATTGGTTGGGCAGTGTGAGACAGACTCTGGATTAGATGAGGCAAAGGTCCCATCTAGCAGGACACAAATTTTGTTCTGATGCAGTTTCCCAGAATTCCCAATCATCGTGAGAATTCCAGGAATTGAATTCCATGCACCTTGAAATTGCCCAAGTGGCAGAAGATGGTTGAGATGAACACCAACAGTTTGTCTCATCAAGGTATTGGCAGCCAATATTTCCCATAGTTTGCAATCTAATCGTTTTTACTAGCCACGTATTGGCCTTCTGTCCACAAAGCATGTGTGTTCTCCTTGAGTTGCAAGACCTTAGAGGACACGCAGGAACTTGATCATAGGACAACCAAGCCAAGAGGCAAGATCATGCAAGGTCAGGTCCTTCTGGATTACAGATTCTTCAACCGTGCCTGTCTAGGGAGATTCTTGATCATCCAGGTCATGGTTGCCCCAAAGGTGCTTTCTCAAAAGGCAACTGGACTTCCTTGATTTCGTTTGAAGGTGTTTCGCTTCTCCTCCAAGAAGCTTCTTCAGTTCTGCACCTTGGAGCTTCTGTAATATTTAATTTCATTTCTTAGCCGAAGCCATTCCTTGGTCCTTCCTCATATCTTCTGTGCTTCTGACATTGTCCTCAATTCAGTGTCCTTTTCTGTTACACTACCTGCACCTTGGAGCACTTTGAAGAGAGATATAGAGAAGGCATGGGGAGTAGTCCATGTATGACGTTGTTTTCAGTCATTGGATTGACACCTAAGAATGAATGGTTATATCATTTACTAGCTTCGTGATGAAACTTTGTGATCGGGCTATGTAGGGAAAATTCGGTTCACAATCCATTGGCTCAGTCATGGTCGGTGAGTGAAACACATAAGGGACTATCGCTCCCACCGCCTTGAGTCCAGAAGCAGCTCCATAAGTGGAAGGTGTAGACATTTTAGTGAGGCACCAACGTTTAGTACTGTAAGGAGCCCCAGGCGGCTCCTGAGTGAAGGAGTGGAACGTCTGCCGGTTTGAACTGAGGTAACGGAATGTGAGGCAACTGGCAGTTGGAACAGAGTTCTTTTCAGGTGGGGGAGGGGGAGTAGAACTCCTTAGCATCAGAGCGTGTTAATTGCTGTATTAAGAAATAGTAATGATCCGATGGTCATTTCGAAAAATCCTTTCTAAGCAAGCACCTAGAAGCCAAGAAGAACATACGTGCCAAATTTCAGGTTTGTAGGCTTTACGGTTCTGGAGATTTCGTGATGAGTGAGTGGTACTTGTCTTTTATACGTATAGATTTACAATGCATTATCCTGGCATATATTGTTGTTTCCTCTGGAGAAACAGTCTCTTTTCCCTCTTCAGGAACCTTTTATTCTTGTTATATATACTCTGTACTTTCTATGAGAGGAGGTCTCAGACATAAAAATACATAGGATTTTTAGTTGCCTTTAGCAGTAGGAAAGGGGGGTTGTAAATTTGCCAAAATCTCCAAATCATTGGGGTTTTGTTTTGTTTTTGTTTTTTGCTTCAGCACCAAAATAGACCCCTCTGCAAAAATGAAGTATAAAGAGAGACTAATTCATTCCATTTTTTTTTCTTAATCCAGATTGAGTTTCTAGCTCTGTGCAAAAACCACCTAGTTTTCTCTGTTTTATTTACATTTATTTGATTTCTACAGTCACCTATCTGAAACAGGTGACTCCTCCTTTACTGGCATTAGCAGTCTGCTTTAGCATTTGGAATATGTCCCTGTGCTCATGATCACGTTTTTATTTCAGAAATGTCAATATCGTTTGTCACCGAATAAAGCATAATGTTGAAATATACAGCACAATGGGTGACTCTTGTGAACCACTCGATGGATTGTTTGTGGCTGCGCTAAATAGCAAACTAGGAAACTACCTTTTAGCCAGAATGCTCTGTTAGCCCAAACAATGTGGTTAGATGCATGGTTTACTGTGGTTTCCATACCTGGAAAACTGAGTGAGCAAAATAAATCACAGTTCGATTAAAAATAAATAACCGTGTCTCACACAAAAACAACCGATGCAAATGTAAAAACAGCCCAATAGGTCATACAATCTGAAACCCCAGAGATAATTTTATAGCAGAGTTTTGAGGAAATTTGCTATCTTCCTTAGAATAATTCCTTAAAAATGATGTTCTGTCCAATACGGTGTTGATACGGTAGTATCTGTGTGGACTTAAAGATATTTTGAAAAGATGAATGTGAGGGAGATCAGTGGTTTCTAAATTCCAGACAGAGAAATAGACAGCGAATGATAGACCAATAGGTAACTGATACATCGCTGATTTATAGATAGAGGATAGATAAATAGATGATAGGGAGGGGAAAAGAGGGGTTGGGGAGGGAGAGGGAGGGAGATAGAAAGTTAGATGATGACAAGGAAAAAGATAAAAAAATGAATGGATAGATGGATGGATAGAGGATGGATGGATGGATGGAGATGGATAGATAGATTAGATAGATTAGATAGATAGATGATAGATAGATAGATAGATAGATAGATAGATAGATAGATAGATAGATAGATAGATAGATAGATAGACAGACAGATAGATAGATAGATAGATAGATATGGATAGGGATGAATAGAGAAAGATATAGAGATAGGGATGGATGGATGGATGGATAGATAGACAGATAGATGGGCTGGATAGGGATGAATGTATAGAGAGATGATGGATGGATAGGGATGGATGGATAGATAGATAGATAGATAGATAGATAGATAGATAGATAGATAGATAGATAGATAGATAGATAGATAGATATGGATAGATGGATGGGGTGGCTAGAGAGAAATATAGGGATGGATGGATGGATGGACGGACGGACAGACAGACAGACAGATAGACAGACAGATTAGGGGTGGATAGGGATGAATGTATAGAGAGATAGGGATGGGTTGATGGATGGATAGGGATGGATGAATGGATAGATAGATAGATAGATAGATAGATAGATAGATAGATAGATAGATAGATAGATAGATAGATAGATAGATAGATAGATGGATGGGGTGGATAGAGAGAAATATATATATGGATGGATGGATGGATGGATAGATGGATGGATGGATGGATGGATAGATAGATAGATAGATAGATAGATAGATAGATAGATAGATAGATAGATAGATATGAATAGAGATAGAGATAGAGATAGGGATGGATAGATAGGTAGGTAGGTAGACAGATAGACAGATAGATAGATGGGGTGGATAGGGATGAATGTATAGAGAGATAGGGATGGGTTGATGGATGGATAGTGATGGATGAATAGATAGATAGATAGATACGGATAGATGGATAGGGGTGGATAGAGAGAAATATAGGGATGGATGGATGGAGAGAAATATGATGGATAGATGGATGGATAGATAGATATTCATAGACAGACAGATAGAGGGATTGAGGGATGGTTACCTTGATAAAGATAAATGATATCAAAGCAAGAGTTTTCATGCAGGAACATGACTAGGGCAGGGTTAAAAAAAAGTCCATGGGAATTAAACTCCACCCCTTTCTGAATTCACCTGTCCTAGGTAGGAATGGGTGGGCTTTCATCTGTGGCCCCTTCATCTTGTCTTTTTTGGGACCCTGCCATAGCTGGCTCTCTCTAATATGTTCCTAAGTAGTTTTAGGCAATGGGCCACCCGCGCAATTTGTGTCAATCATTGGATTGGGAGTCTTCGGAAATCCTCCTGAGGACGTCTTACCTGGGTGGCCTTTTCTCCTAAGCTTTTCAGAAAGCTGCAGAAATGATGACAAGGCCACCCTCCACCCTCCCCCAAAAAAAAAAAAAAAAATTTGCACCACAGATGGAGGATTCCACTTTGTGTGCCTCGAGCAGCCCATTTTTTTTTTCCCCACCAAGTTTCTTTGATGTGCAATTAAAAGCAGGAGAAATCATTGGGCTGTGGATGCCGGGAGGAATTAGCTTCGAGGAACCCAGAAAGGGAGAAGGGGAAGAAGATAAAGGGAGCTGTTGACAGCTTGTCATTTAAGCTTAAAAGTTGCCCTAGGAATCTTTTTTTTTCTAAAAGGATTGATTCCTTCTCACATTTCAACTTCCTTTTCTGCATATTTCTATATCCTGCAAAGCCGGGGTTTTTTTCAGCCCAAGAAAGTCTTCAAATCCTGAGGACAGGGTCATTTTTCGGGAGAATATGGTTTGTTCCTGCTGTATCTTTTGTATTTAAATCCTAGCTTGATACACCCATGCTTCGCTACAAAACTATGTGGTCGGACTTAGTTTTGGGGGAGGAAAATAAAGGAGGGGGGGAGAATCTACCTCTGCCTTCCAGCATCCATCAGTATTCATCTGGCTAGCGTCCTGTCAGTGTGTGAGAGACAGTGTGTGTTGAGGGCTGTTTGGAAACTGAAACAGTATTTGCTGTGTGAGCAAAAAGGAGACAGCCAGGAGCCTGGGCGTGGCTTAGCTCAACTGTTCCATACTAAAGCTGCTTGGTGCTGTGAAAATGAAACTAAAACTGAAACTCCTCTCTGCTTGCGTTTTGCATTTGGAATAGATTTCTTTTCAGATGGGGAGAGGGAGTAGAACTCTTTAGCATCAGAGCGTATTAATAATAATACGCAAAATACTAATTCTCTGATGGTCGTTTCAAAAATTCTTAGTGAGTACTTTAGAAGCCAAGAGGAACATACGTGGTATTTCGCTTTTATTTATGTGTGTGTGTGTGTGTGTCTGTGTGTGTATTTAACTTTATACATCCATATATACTTATGCAATTAAGAGTGGCATGGTGGTCTACAGGTGGAACTCTCATCTCACAGTTGGCAGGGTTGTGAGTTTGATGCTATGCATCAGCAGATGTTTCTATCTCTGGGCGTAATCAGTAATTGTGTACTGTGAACTTCCATGTAGGTGTCAGGAAGGGCACCTGGCCAGTAAATTCTCAAGCTCCATTTATTTGTGCTATCTACATCCTGTTGTAAGGGATTACAGGGACATTAAAAGAAACAAAAGTACACATTATGCACTTACAAATGTGTATTCATGAGCTTCTCATATTCTCATGCTCTTACTTTCTATTCTGTGTAGGCTAGGGTCTCTAGTCTAGAAGATACCTTGTAAACTAATATATCTGATTCTCATCCAATCCATTTAGTGGTACATTTGAGCCACACTTACGCAAATATTTTGGGTTAGCTGGACAGCATTTAAACCTAGTATATTTAACCAAGTGTTTTAGTGCAGGGGTCACCAACCTTTTGGACCTCAAGGACCACCAAACTTACAATTTTAAATCCTGTGGACAACTAATATGAATTTTGACTGACGGTGGCTTGCTGACGTTGGTGGGAAAGTTGGTCCCATATTCCAGAGCTGTCCTTTTTGGTCAACCAAATACAGTTAATACAACTGTATCCCTCAGTTGTGTTAATAGAGGGATACAGTCAAGATCAAGGGAAGTACTGATACCACTCTATAAAGCCTTAGTAAGACCACACCTAGAGTACTGCATCCAGTTTTGGTCACCACATTATAAAAAAGATGTTGAGACTAGAAAAAGTGCAAAGAAGAGCAACCAGGAGGATTAGGGGCCTGGAGGCTAAAACATAAAACAAACGGTTGCAGGAACTGGGCTTGGCTAGTCTAGTAAAGAGAAGGACCAGGGGAGACATGATAGTGGTCTTCCAATATTTGAGGGGCTGCCACAGGGAGGAAGGGGTCAAGCTATTTTCTAAAGCGCCTGTAGGCCAGACAAGGAATAATGGATGGAAACTGAATAAGAAGAGAATCAACTTGGAAACAAGGAGAAATTTTCTGACAGTGAGAACAATCAACCAATGGAACAGAAGTTGCCCTTGGAAGTTGTGGGAGCTTCATCACTTGAGACCTTCAAGAAGAGATTTGTCAGAAATGGTGTAGGGTCTCCCGCTTGGGCGGGGGGTTGGACTGGATGACCTACAAGGTCCCTTCCAACTCTGATTATCTGTATGAAGCTAAACCCAGAGCAGCTCCGGGATGACCAAAGGGCCAATCCTGTGACTACTGCAGCTCTGGAATATGGGACCGACCAATATCAGCAAGGCGGGGCGGATTTCCCTCCTCCGCCGTTGGTCTTACCTTCCAGTTCCAGCTCACGTGGCTCTACTTAAGGCAAGGTTTGCGCTAGGCCAAAGGGTGGGGGCCAGTGGGTGGGCGGACCATGTGGCCTTGTGTTCCTGGGCAGCCTGGATTAATTGCTTTTTTTTTGGGGGGGGGACATTTCTCTTCAGACCACCAAAATTTTCTCGCGGACCACTAGTGGTTCCTGGCCCACTGGTTGGTGACCACTGTTTTAGTGTTCAGAAAGTTTGAGTTGCAAGCCTGTTTCAGAAATGAGCTAAAGGAGGAGTCATTAAGCGAGGACTGACTCCCTGGACTTCTGTGCGCCTTAAATAGGCACTGAATCGACGAAGGGGGGGGGGGGGGGGGGGAAAGAACGAAATTAGGAAAGATTTTATCTCTCTTATTTCCTTCTATCCTGCGTACAGGTAGTCCTCGACTTACAACAGTTTGTTTAGTGACCGTTCAAAGTTACAACAGCACCGAGAAAAGTGACTTAACGACCGTTTGTCACACTTACAACTTTTGCAGCCCCCTCCCCCCCATGCTGACGTGACCAAAATTCAGATGCCTCCCAACTGATTCACAGTTACGACGATTGCAATGTCCTGGGGTCATGTCGGTCTCCTTTTGTAACCTTCTGACGAGCAAACTCAACAGGGGAAGCCCAATTCACTTAACAACCATGTCCCTAACTGAACCGCTGCAGCGATTCTCTTAACAGTGGCGAGAAAGGTCGTAAAATGGGGCAAAACTCACTTAACAAATGTCTTGCTGAGCAATGGAAAAATGTTGGGCTCGCTTGTGCTCGTAAGTCAAAGACTACCTGTATTCTATCCTCTCCCTTCTATACCACCTATCTCCTTCCCTACTCCTGTTTTACTTTAACATTACTCTATTTTTGCAACTGTTTGCTGAAGACAAGTACCTTTGCTTCAAAATCTACATATATAAAAGTGAAACGCCACTCACGCATCATCACAAAATATCCTGAACCGTAAAACCTACAAACTTGAAATTTGGCATCTATGTTCCTCTTGGCTTCTAGGTGCTCACTAAGAAAGGATTTTTCGAAATGATCATCAGAGCATTTAGTATTTCCTATATTATTATTATTATTATTAACACGCTCTGATGCTAAGGAGTTCTACTCCCCCTCCCCACCTGGAAAGAAATATCTTCCAAATGCAAAACACAAGCAGAGGAGAGGAGTTTCAGTTTCACAGCACCTAGCAGCTTTAGTACAGAACAGTTGAGTTAAGCCACGCCCAGGCTCCTTGCTGTCTCCTTGCTCACACAACAAATCCTGTTTCACTTTCCAAACAGCCCTCAACTCTCTCACACACTGACAGGACGCTAGCCAGATGAATACCGATGGATGCTGGTAGGCAGAGGCAGAATTCCAACCCCCCCTCCCTTATTTTCCTCCCCGAAAACTAAGCCTGATGACATAGTTTCGCACAGATACAGAGCTAGTTTGTGTAGATTGTTTCAAGCTGTTTTGTTTGTTAGTTCAAACAAACTTGGTTTTCCCTCCCTTGGAATTTATATGGTGGTTGTTGTGTGTCCCCACCAGCCGGAGGTGTCTTCTGAAATTTGGAGAATACAATACCCTTTTTTTAAAGCTGCAATTCATTCGTACCCTTGTTTTGTTTACGTTCGTTCTGTTGTTGAATCTCTGAGTAGCTGCTTCCTCTTTTAACCACAGGAAGCTTCTTCTCCAGGTTCCCGGGGACTCTCTGTGTGCCCTTCTGATGTAAAACAGAACCCCCGTAACGGAATCGGTTTCCTGGGCTGTTGGTGAAAGGAGACTCTGTGGTTTCACAACCCCCGGCATCCATCGCCCAAACCACTTAGCCTTTTAATGTAGGTGCTGAAAAACCCAGACAGTTGGTTTCAGTCAAGCTTCAATTGGTCTCACGAGCTGCAAAGAAGGTTGGGTTTGGTTAGTTGGGGGGCTTCACTGGGTGAAGTAAAAAAAAGAGATTTTCAGCACATGCCCCCTTTGCAACTCTGCAGAGAATGTCCTATCTTTCTATCTTTTCTTTCTTTTCTTTCTTTCTATCTTTCTTTTCTCTCTCTCTCTCTATCCCTTCCTTCTGTCTTTCTCTGTCTTTCTTTTCCTCTCCCTACCTCCCTTTATTTCTTTCTCTTCCTTCCATCTTTCTTTCTTTCCTTCCTTTCTTCCTTTGTCTTCCTTTCTTTCCTTCCTTTCTTCCTTCCTTCCTTCCTTCCTTCCTTCCTTCCTTCCTTCCTTCCTTCCTTCCTTCCTTCCTTTCTTTCTTTCTTTCTTTCCTTTTCTTTCTTTTTCTTTCTTCTGCTCATTCCTTCTCTTTTTCTCTCTCTTTCCTTTGTCTTCCTTTCTTTCTTCTGCTTCTTCCTCCCTTTTTCTCTCTCTCCTTTTCTCTCTTCCACCTTTCTTTCCTTTCTTCCATCTTTCTTCCTTTCTTTTTTTCTCTCCCTCCCTCCCTCCCTTCCATCTTCCTTCCTTTTCTTCCTTCCTTTTGTCTTTCTTTTTCTTTCCCTCCCTCCTTTCTTTTCTTCCATCTTTTTTCTTTCTTTCTTTCTTTCTTTCTTTCTTTCTTTCTTTCTTTCTTTCTTTCTTTCTTTCTTTCTTTCTTTCTTTCTTTCTTTCTTTCTTTCTTTCTTTCTTTCTTTTCTTTCTTTTTCTTTCTTCCTTTCTTTTGCATTTTTTTACATTATAGAAGATACAAATATATCTTCTGAGTAGGACCCAGACTCTACCTGCCAATTTTATTGGCTCGGGTTTCCTTCCTTCCTTCCTTCCTTCCTTCCTTCCTTCCTTCCTTCCTTCCTTCCCTTCCTTCCTTCCTTCCTTCCTTCCTTCCTTCCTTCCTTCCTTCCTTCTCTAGGTGTGGTCTTACTAAGGCTTTATAGAGTAGTATTAGTATCTCCCTTGATCTCGATTGTATCCCTCTGTTAATGCAACTTAGGGTTGCATTAACTTTTTTGGCTGCTGCTGCACACTGCTGGCTCCTATTTAGCTGGTTTTCCACTAACACTCCAAGATCCCTCTCACAGTTACTGCTATTGAGCCTGGTTTCACCCAGTCTATATGTGTCCTTTTGGGTTTTTCTTGCCTAAGTGTAAGACTTTACTTTTCTCTACATTGAATTTCATTTTGTTAAATATGACCCAGTGTTCTAGTCTGTCAAGATCCTTCTGGATCTTGAGCCTATCTTCTTCGGTGTTAGCTATTCCTGGTAGCTTAGTATCATCTTCAAATTTGGTAAGTTCTCCTTCTATTCCCTCATCTAAGTCATTAATGAAGATATTGAAGAGGACTGGGGCTAATATGGAACCTTCTGGTACCCCAACCCCAACCCACTCAGTTCAGCTGAAGTGCAGGGAATTAAAATTATTATCTCATCTTTGGCGTCAACTTCCTTTTCTCTTTGCTTCTGATTTTTTGTTTTCCACTTCAAGTAGGTGTGCATGACTGAACTTTTAAACAGGATTAGATGCTTAAGCCACAACCTTAGATAAAGAATCAGGGACGGAAATAGGTAGCGGTTGTGTGTTGCATCTGGTGTTTTAACGGGCCTGACAACTGCCCTACGGACAGTCCTCAACTTACAACTTCATTTAAAATTGGACAGTTTGAAGTTATGACAGCCCTGGAGAAAGGGACTTATGGCCCTGTCCTCAAAGTTACAAAGGTAGCCCCATGCCATGGGAATTCAGACACTTGTTGTTGTTGTTGTTGTTGTTGTTAAATCTTTAGTGAGATTCACAGCCTTTGGGGCTGGTTGATAGCTCAACAGTTCGAGTCCTAACCAAGGACCTAGGAACTGTTCAGGTAGCGTCGGAGGATATAAGCTGTTCCAAGTAGGATGGTTTTTTGTAGAATCAGGGTATCCAAGTCTGATAAATTCAGAATTTCCAAATAGCGAGGCAGCCCTTTAGGAATTGATCCAAGGGCTCCAATTACAATTGGGATAACACACGATTTCTTTTTCCAAAGTTGCTCAACTTTAATTTGTAAGACCTGATACTTTGTGATTTTTTTCTTGCTGCGAATCTTCAATTCGTGCATCCCCAAGGATTGCAATGTCAATTAACCATTGACATTTTTCTTTTCAACTATTGTTATGTCAGGTGTGTTGTGGGCCAAATACCTGTCAATCTGAATTCTGAAGTCCCACAAGATTTTGACTTTTTCATTCTCCAGAACCTCAACCTGATGTTCCCAGTAGTTGTTACTATATTATTATTATTATTATTATTATTATTATTATTATTATTATTATTATTATTATCATCATCATTATCATCATCATTGTTAATTGCACAGTCAGCCAGATGTTCAGACTGGGTTTGGCATTTTTGTCTACCTATCGAGTCCTTACCAAGGACCTGGGACAAGCAAATCTGGACGTTTGATGGTGTTAATCTAACAGGATATCGCCGTAGGATGAAAGCTGATCCAAGTAAAGCTGCCTTCCGCAATTGACTTATGGCAAATTTGTCAATGCCTACAGTGTTCAAGTGGTTGGGGACTGCACCCAAGGCGCCTATGACTATTGGTACTACCCTTGCTTGCCTTTGCCATAGTGGTTCTCTTTCTATTTGTAGATCTTTGTATTTTGTTATCTTCTCTGGTTCTTTCTCTTCTCTTCTGCTGTCTCCAGGCACTGCCACATCCACTACCCAGACTTTTTTGCCTTTCTTATTGACAACTGTTAAGTTCAGGGTGTTATGTGGGTGTAGTAGTTGTTGTTATTGGTAGTCCTCAACTTACAACAGTTCATTTAGTGACCGTTCAAAGTTACGACAGCACGGCAAAACAGTGAGTTATGATTACGGTACATTTCACACGTAATGACCGTTGCTGCATCCTCATAGTCACGTGATCACAAAATCAATCGTGGTAGGCTCCTGGTCACGTTGCAGTTGTCATTTCTCCAACATAAGACAACCAACAGCCTCAAAAATAAGCTTGACCAGCCACTTGGTTTGGATGCATACCCAAAGTTGAACAAAAAGTTAACCGCAGCAAAAGCTAAGCTGGAGCTCCTCTGGAAGTTCTACAGATGATTGTCCCATGGGTGGACAAAACCCCTTCTCGAACTTCTAATGAGCTAGCGATGTTGTGTAGGTTTAGAGAGAGAGAAAACAACAGGAAAGACCCCAAAAAAATTCCGAAAAGAAATGGTATTCTCGTGATTAAAGACAAGGAGCCCAACTCTCATCTGGATGCCCTAATGCATGGTCTCCAGATGTTCCCTCTGAATTCACGTCTTCTGCTCTTCGTCAGCTGCCTCGGTTGGTTGTGGGCTGCTTTCAACCACACCAAGTTTAGGAAAAAAAACACTGGATTTCCGTTCTCAAGCATCATCTGGTCTCTTTTCTTGCAGCTGGGTGTTTTCACAGTGTGCTCTCTAGCGTGGGGCGTGTGTTTCAAAGACACCTCCTAATTTTCCCCCAGGCTGGTGGTATTCTCCTTTTCCTTCTCCTCCTCCTCCTCTTCCTCCTCTCCTTCCTCTTCCCCCTCCTCCTCTTCCTCCTCCTTTTCCTTCTCCCCCTCCTTCTCTTCCTCCTCCTCCTCCTCTTCATCTTCCTCCTTCTCCTTCCTCTCCCCCCTCCTCTTTGTCTTCCTCCTCCTCTTCTTCCTCCTTCTCCTCTTCCTCCTCTTCTTCTTCCTCCTCCTCTTCCTCCTCCTCCTCCACTTTAAAAGCAGAAATCACACAGAGGCTGTTTAATAGTATTGAGCGAAAGGGACGCCCTTTTAAAAAAATGGAATAGAATTCTTTATTGGCCAAGTGTGATTGAACACACACCATTTCTGATCCTGGATGGTTTGCTCGTTCTGATGTTACTAGAAACAACGTTTTTTGTTTTGCAGAAAGCCCCACTTTGCTTCTTCATGCTAATCCTCCTACATAGCAGAAACTAAAAACACATATTTGATAGCCTTAAAGATATAAAGGTAATGTTGTTTTAGAAATGCATATCCTGTACAAGAGGAAATGGGTGGTTTCAGTAATTCAGTGTCATTAAGTAGGTCAGATGTGGGCCCCAAAGCAATTGAAGATCTTTGTCAGATTTAAAATCTCTCTCTCTCTCTCTCTCTCTCTCTCTCTCTCTCTCTCTCTGTGTGTGTGTGTGTGTGTGTGTGTGTTAGGTACAGAGAGGTTGTTTTGGGAAGTCCAGCTTGAGGTTCATATTGAATGTTCATTTATTTTCCCTTCTTTTCACTCTTTCTTCTCACCTCTGACCGTCTGAACTTGAAAACTGGTAGGAATAGAAGGAAGTTTTGGAACTTTTAAGCCTATAGAGATTCTCAATCATCCAGGTCATGGTTGTCCCAAAGGTGCTTTTTCAGGAGGCAACTGGACTTCCAAGTGGCCTCAAGGACCCTCTAAAAGGATGCAAATGACCAGCTGTCTGCAAGAAATATAAATCCTTCCATTTCCCACCATCCAGTCAGAGCTGAAGAAGCTTCTTGGATGAGAAGTGAAACATCATCCAAGAAAAACAAGAAAGTCCAGTTGCCTCCTGAAACTGGGACAGTTTGGAACTTTTGGCAAGTTGGGCTAACTTCTGGGAAACGTTTTGCGAAGACTTTATTATGTGGAAATCGCTGGAAGGTAGAAGGAAAGAGAAGAGGACAGCCAACAGTAAGGTGGATAGTTACAGCGGAGATGGATGCACCACCTGGAGAACGTAGAACAACCGAGCTGGAAGGGACCTTGGAGGTCTTCTAGTCCAACCCCCTGCCCGAGCAGGAGACCCTATATACCATTCTGAACAAATGGTTGTCCAATCTCTTAAAAGCCTCTGATGATGGAGCACCCACAACTATCCACAACTGGTGCGAAGCTGTTCCCAATGGTCATAAGTTACTTTTTTTCAGTGCCGTTGTAACTATGAACAGTCAGTAAATGAACTGTTTGTAAGTTGAGGACTACCAGTATAGTCCAGTCGGTTGTAATAGAAACCCTACAAGACTGGAACAACAACAAGGAAATCTTTAATGTGTACAAATACAGGTCATTCTCTGCTTATAGTCAATTACACCATCAGTCAATTTCAAAAGGCAGCCTTACTTGGAACAGCTTACATCCTGTGATGTTAGCTGCAAACACCATCAAATACCCATTTTAGATAAATGGTTTTTCAGATTAGAACCAGGTTACAGGTTAAATTGCCCTGGAGAACATTTATCTATGTGGTTGCTAGGCCTTGAAAAAAAATGGGATGGTGTTTAATTAATTAATCAATCAGTTGTCCCTGATGGAAAGAGCCACGTTATATCATTCTAGGTGCCAGATTTAACAGCTTTTGGGTGATCCTTCTTTTGTAAGTACAGGTAAGCCTCAACTTTTGCAACAGTTCGTTTAGTTCGTTTACAACCATTCGAAGTTACAACGGCACTGAAAAAAAGTGACTCATGACCGTGTTTCACACTTACAACCATTGTAGCATCCCTGTTAAAATTCAGACGTTTGGCAACTGACTCATATTTATGACGGTGGCAGTCCCCTGGGGTCATGTGATCCCTTTTTGCGAGAGCTCTCTCTCTTTCTCTCTCTCTTTCTCTCTCTCTCTCTCTTTCTCTCTCTCTCTTTCTCTCTCTCCCTCCCCCTCTGCTATAATTGCTGCTTATTTGACCTCTGCTTGTAGTACATGTATGTATAGTATATATTTTTTTGTAGATAAAACCACTAGCTCTTTAGCTGTTATTGCCCCTGGGTTGTCTCATGTAGTAAAGCTGTACACACTCTGACACATTTTAAGGATTTTAAGAAACTGGAGCATGCCCATAGGGGTTCAACCAAGTTGGTAAGCAGCTGGAGGGGAACTTTTTCCAAGGAATGGTTGAAAGCTTCGGTTTTGTCTAGCCTGGAGAACTGTAGGGAGATACATTTCCAGTATCTGAAGGACTCTCCTGTGAAAAGGGGCAGAATTGCTTAACACTGTTCCAGAAGACAAGACCAGAAACAGAGAGTTTAAATTAAGGTGTGTGTGTTTGTGTGTGTGTGCCTGCCTGCCTGCCTGCCTATCTATCTATCTATCTACCGTGTTTCTCATATAATAAGGCTGGGTCTTTTTTTTTTGAGCCCGAAAAAATGGCTAGGCCGTCTTTTTGGGGGTGACTTAATCCCCCCTTGCATCTTCGGGCGGGCGGCGACGGCTTGTATGTTGACCTCGGCGTTGGTGGGGCACTTCGTGTCGGGGGTCAACGCAGGCAGCACCATATCCGGTGTGCAACAAAAGTACTTCCTAACGGCAAGCCCCCACCATTCCCCCCATTTCGCATGTTTTAATATAGGCCTTAATTTGGGGAGGGCTTAATTTCATTTCATGCCTATAAAACATGCTGGGACTTCCTATTGGGGGAGGCCGTATTGTTGGAGAAACAGGGTATCTATCTATCTATCTATCTATCTTTCTATCTATCTATCTATCTATCTATCAATCAGACAAGAGGTTCTAAACAATGGAATAGACCACTTCAGAAGGTGTCTAATGAGACTTTTTCTCTCTTTCTCTGGAATGTTTGAATAAAGGCTGGAAGGCCATCAGTCTGGGATGCTATAGTGGTAGAGGAGGGATTGGACTCTACGATCGGCAAGTTCCCTTCCAAAAGTTGTGTTTTATCATTATTTTGATAGAACTGTTGATGGAAAGGGAGAAAAGTAGGTACTTAAATTCTGCTCCTTGCCATCATTGCATCATCCATCTTTTCCTTCCTTCCTTCCTTCCTTCCTTCCTTCCTTCCTTCCTTCCTTCCTTCCTTCCTTCCTTCCTTCCTTCCTTCCTTCCTTCCTCCTCTCTCTTTTTCTTTCTTTCCCTTTCCTTCCTTCTTCCTCTCCTTTCCTTCGCTCCCCTCCCTCCATCTCTTTCCTTCCCTTCCCTTTCCTTCCCTTCCTTTCCTTCCATCCCTTCCATCTACTATTACCAATAAAGAAAGCTGGACTAAATAATGCTGGGTGAAGCTAAGGTAGGGCTTTATGTCTCTTAGCTACTTAGCTAGTGTCTTTCTGGAGTTTTGACAGCTCAGATCTCTTGCATGAAAGGTGGCTGGGTGACTTTGGGCCAATCACCAGGAGATGGTGAATTCTAGTCCCACTTTTAAGCATGAAAGCCAGATGTATGTCTTTGGCCAATCACTAGGAGACAAAGGGATCTAATCAATAAAATTAAAAATTGGGTACCAGTAACAATGGATCATAAAACGATCTGTAAGTTTGAAAGAAGTATTTTTCTCTACCTCCTCAAATATGACGGGATCTCATTCTCACATCCACAATTTGAGGGGGGAGAAATCACACCCCCAGGACTTAAAATAGTTGAAATTCATCTTTACATTAGTTTTCTCTCTCTCTCTCTCTCTCTCTCTCTCTCTCTCTCTCTCTCTCTCTCTCTCTCTCTCTCTCTCTCTCTCTCTCTCTCTCCTCTCTCCTCTCTCTCTCTCTGGTAAGGAAGTCTTACTTAGAAGCAGCTGCTTTGAACAAATGGGAAATTTATACCTTGCGTAAGTACTAGTCCATTTTCTTAATGGAATATGCAACTTGAAGATAATCCTAGATCTAAAGACTTGAGACATTTATATACTTTAGAATACTTACTTTATCTCTAAATGGTTTTATCGATAGAGGAGGATTATCTCCTGCTAGTAAACGCACACACACACAAACACACACAGAGAGACCAAATTTAAGCTGGTGGATTTCATGAGCTAAAAGACTCTCCCTCCCCAAAACTGTAAATTATGCATGTGGGGGAGGGCATGAAAAGACAGTACCCATCTTTGGGAAGAAAACAATTTAGTGAGTGAATTGCTGATTGAACTATAATTATTTGAATCTCAGACTTGATCAACTGTAAACAAAGAGAAACTCTTGGAAAGAGTTCGCTTCCGGGATCAGTCTTCCCTCGTGTGGTCCTGACTTAAGGCTCCATGCTTCGTGTCACTGGATGGTGCATGTATAGTCCTCGAAGTATGACCAGGGTTGCACCTAACTAACGCCAAAACAATAAACTCCAAGACAAGCATTTTCTCAAAGTTCCATTTTGTTAGAGTCGTCATATTGGCACATCTAGGAAAACCTGAATCTGAGAGTTCCGTGTTTTCCCTTCCCAATAGAAATTCAAAGATCCATCCCCTGCACCCAACAGTTCATCATGTGGCAATCAAACCCGTGTCCCAACTGAAGACATTCCTCCAGACATTCGTCTCCAGGTGCAGGGCAACATGTCCTTGACACTCTGAGAAAGAGTGTTATTGAGTCTAATCTTCCACCTCTATGAAATCTCCCCTCCCAAATTCCCAGGCACAAAATGTGGCAGCCTTGAAGCTTCCAAGTAAAATGTGGCTTCCAAGGCTGACACGACCACAGTCGGGATGATAATTTCTTGTTGTTAAACAAGGCAGTTGTTAAGTGACTGCCTCTCATGTATTTCTGGCCTTTTTGCCCTAGTTAAGTGAATCCCTACAAGTGTTAAGTGAATCTGACTTCTCCCATTGACATTCCTTTCCAGACGTTGGCTGGGAAGATCACGAACGATGATCACATGACTTCTGGGACACTGCAACTGTCATAAATACATACCAGTTGCCAAGTATTTGAATTTTGATCATGTGACTGTAACTGTGTCCTGCAACAGTTATATGTGTGAAAAACGATCCTAACCCATGTATTTCAGTCAAACAGTCGCTTAAGTAAATGGTTTTAAGTCAAGGGCTACTTGTATAGTTTTTCATTATCGATTTACTGAAAACAGACCCCTCTCTTCCACCAAACCTGGCACTCCACATAACTACGCGCAAGAATCTTAAGAGTTGTTATTAAACATAACAGCAAATGAGTCAATTAAAAGTGAAGTGTCCTTCAGTTGGAGCTCAACTTCTGTTGACTTTGTAGCTTTCTGGCAGCCATAAGAAATCATTTTGGCTTTGATGTTCTTCCAGGAGAAGTTATTGATTATAAATGTATTATTATTATTATTATTATTGTTGTTGTTGTTGTTGTTGTTTTGTTGTTGTTATTATTATTATTATTATTATTATTATTATTATTATTATTATTATTATTATTATTTAATAATATTATTAAATATTATTTAACTATATAATAATAATAATAATAATAATAATAATAATAATAACAATAATAATAATAATAATAATAATAATAATAATAATAATAATAAATCTTTAGTGAGATTGACAGCCTTTGGGGCTGGTTGGTAGCTCAACAGCTCGAGTCCTAACCAAGGACCTAGGAAGTGTCAAGGTAGGGTGGTTTTTTGTAGATTCGGGGTATCCAAGTCTGATAAATTCAGAATTTCCAAATAGCGAGGCAGTCCTTTAGGAATTGCTCCAAAGGCTCAAGGCAATTTGGTCCAGTGGTTAAGGTGCTGGCTTAGAAACTGGGAGGCCATGAGTTCCAGTTCCATCTTAGGCATATATGTAAGCTGGTTGGATGACTGGGTCAATCATAGGAAACTAGGAGTTCCAGTTCTGCCTTAGGCATAAAATCCGGATTTTTGGCCAATCACCAAGAGACTGGGAATTCTAGTCCTGCTTGAAGGATGAAACTTGGTTAAGTGATTTGGCACCAATCATATGGAGGCTGTGAGTTCTAGTCTCACCTTAGGCATGTAAGTTGGTTGGGTTGACTGGGTCAATCACAGGAAACTGAGAGTTCTAGTTCCACCTTAGGCAGGGTGATTTTTGGCCAATCACCAGAAGACAACGAGTTCTAGTCCTGCCTGAAGCATGAAAGTCGTTGAGCAACTCTGCACCAATTGTACGGAGGCTGTGAGTTTTAGTCCCACCTTAGGCATGTAAGTTGGTTGGGTTGACTGTTGGTCAATCACAGGAAGACTGTGAGTTCTAGTTCCGCCTTAGGCATGAAATCCAGCAGGATGATTTTCGGCCAATCACCAGGAGACTGTGAGTTCTAATTCTTGAAGTATGAAAGTTGGTTGGATGACTCTGCACCAATCATATGGAGGCTGTGAGTTCTAGTCTCACCTTAGGCATGTAAATTGGTTGGGTTGACTTTGGGTCAGTCACAGGAAACTGGGAGTTCTAGTTCCACCTTAGGCAGGGTGATTTTTGGCAAGTCACTTAGGAGACAGTGAGTTCTAGTTCTGCCTGAAGCATGAAAGTCGGTTGAGCGACTCTGCACCAATTATATGGAGGCTGTGAGTTCTAGTCCCACCTTAGGCATGTAAGTTGGTTGGGTTGACTTTGGCTCAATCACAGGGAGACTGTGAGTTCTAGTTCTGCCTTACGCATGAAATTCAGCAGAGTAATTTTCGGCCAATCACCAGAAGACTGAGTCCTAGTCCTGCTTGAAGTATGAAAGTCAGCTGAGTGACTGAACCAATCATATGGAGGCTGTGAGTTCTAGTTCTGCATGTACGCTTGTTGGGTGACTTTGGGCACCTCCTACATCAGATGGGGCACCTTCCTACTTCAGAAACCCCCTTTCTTTCTTTAAAAGAAGCGTTAAAAGCGAATTCCCTTTCATGCCATTGCACGAGGCTAGGAAAGATTAGTTAAAATCTTTGCAACTCCTGGCACTAATTTGGGCACACACTTAACATTTTGAATACCTCACCGCCTGCTTTCTATTCTACCCGTCATTTACTTTCCGTGAGGGCAGAACTGCAGAGCTGTTGTCTTCCTTCAGCGCTATATTTGCATTCGGTTCGCTTGAGCAGTTTCTGAACTTGATTGTAAAATTGAGATCTTAAATGCCAAGGAAATGCTGAATTCACCTGAAAAAGAGACATTAAGAAGCAGGAACAAAAGCTCCGGATTGGAGCATTATCTTGCTCTGCCATTCTTATTACGGGGCACCTCATTTAGCAAGCTATTACCAAATTAATTTTGCAGAAAGTAACTTGACTTGCAACAAGACTCGACACAATAAAAACATGGAATCTTTTTTTTCTTCTTTTCTTTCTTTCTTTCTTTTTCGGCTAAGGAAGCAAAACAGCTGTTTGCTTCATTACAAGTAGTCCTCAACTTACAACGGTTCGTTTAGTGATGGTTCAAAGTTACAAAGGCACTGAAAAAAAAGGTGACTAATGACTGGGGGTGGGATTCAAAAATCCCAACAACCGGTTCTCTACCCGGTTGCTAGGTGGGCGTGGCTTACCGGAACTTCTGGGAGGGTCGTTTTTCACTTTCCCCAGAGTCCGGAGGCTTCCCTCGGGCCTCTGGGAGGGCGAAAATGGCCTCCCCCAGGCTCCAGAGGCCCTCTGGAATCCAGGAACAGGCCCGTTTCCGGACTTCTGGAACTTCTGGGAGGACTATTTTTCATCCTCCCAGAGCCTCTGCGTGGACCGTGCACTTCCCTCCACCCAAAACTGGCCACGTGGAGACACCTGAGAGGGGTGGGGTGGGCGAGGAAAGCCGGTCAGTTCAACTACTGCAATGGTGGCTAACCTTTTTGGGCTTCTGTGCCCAAAATTGCGTGTGCGTGCTCGCAAGCCAGCACCCAGAAGGCAATGCGTGTAGCGCCCCCATGCTCCCTGCGCATGCGCGTAATTTCCCCCCCCTCCCCCGCTCTCTTACCAGCACTGTGCCTCCCAGCTGATTTTGGGCCCGTTTGAGGCCTTTTTCAGCCTGCCCAGAGGCTTGAAGGAAGCCTCTGCAGGTTTTGCAGGCCGAAAAATGGGCCTGTTTCGTCACTTACGGTATTTCCAGAAATATAGGAAGTGATGAAACAGGCCTATTTTTTTGTCCTGCAAAGCCTGCAGAGGTTTCCCTCAAGCCTCTGGCAGGCCAAAAAAAGGCCCGAAAATCACCTGGGAGTCACGCGCATGTGCAGTGAGGTAAATTTGCCTGGGGCTCGCGTGCCCGCACAAATGGCTCTATGTGCCACCTGTGGTACACATGCCATAGGTTCAACATCACGGAACTACTGGTTTGGTGAAGCAGATGTAAATTTAACATCCGGTTCACCCCGAACCGGCTGAATCCCACCCCTGCTTATGATTGTTTTTTCACAGCTACGACCTTTCCAGCATCCCCAAGGTCATGTGATCAAAATTCAGATGCTTGGCAACTGACTCATATGTATGGCCGTTGTGCTATGTCCCAAGATCACGCGCTCCCCTTTTGCGACCTTCTGACAGGCAAAGTCCATGGGGGAGCCGGATTCACTTAACAACCAGGTTGCTCGTTTATCAACCGCAAGGACTTACTTAACCACTGTGACAAGAAAAAGGTCATAAAATGGGGCCCAATTCGCTTAACAACAGAATTTTGGGGCTCAGTTGTGATCGTGAATCGAGGACTAACTGTATATAAAAACAAACCCATTGATAATCGCTTTGATTATGCAAGGGTGGAATACACAGGGGTGATCCATCCGGAGCTCTCTTATGCGCTGCAGAGGCCTTCAGGAAATCCTTGCCATCCATAGAAGTTCCTGAAGGCCTCTGACAGAAAAAAGGAGCCGGGGCGATGCGCGCAAGTGAGGTTAAATCAGTGCATGACGTCCCCCGAAAATAAGACCTGGTGCCTTTTTGGGTGGCAAAAAAAATATATAAGACAGGGTCTTATTTTGGGGAAAACACAGTATTAGGAAGTTTCTACTTAATTTCCAGTTGCTTTGAATAATCACCACACTCTAAAAAAAAGATGTTGACATTCTAGAAAAGTACAGAGAAGAGCAACCAGGATGATGAGGGGACTGGAGGCTAAAACATATGATTAATGGTTGCAGGAACTGGGCATGGCTAGTCTAGTAAAGAGAAGGACCAGTGGAGACACGATAGCAGTCTTCCAATATTTGAGGGGCTGCCACAGAGAGGAGGAAGGGGTCAAGCTATTTTCAAAGGCAACCAAAGGCCAGACAAGGAATAATGGATGGAAACTGAACAAGGAGAGATTCAACCTGGAAATAAGGATAAATTTTTCTGACAGTGAGCACAATCAACCCGTGGAACAGAAGTTGCCTTCGGAAGTTGTGGGAGCGTCATCATTTGAGACTTTCAAGAAGAGATTGGACTGCCATCTGTCAGAAATGGTGAAGGGTCTCATGCTTGGGCAAGGGGTTGGACTAGATGACCTACAAGGTCCCTTCCAACTCTGATTATCTGTTATCTGCTCCTCTCCATGATTAGTTTCCATCCATTTTTTTTTCTTGTCCTGCCTTCTGGTACTTTGGAAAATAAGTTGACCCCTCTGATATACTCTCCTCACATCCCTGTCCATACATAGAGCCTGACATACACCACGTTCGCTCCTGAAAACACACGAGAAACTCTTTTTTAAAAAATAAATAAATAAAATAAAGACCAAAAAAAACCCCAACAAGGAGGCGGATTCAGAGGTTTAATGGGTTCAAGACTTCCAACAGTGAAGGCCTTTGTATTGCGATGGTCTCCCGCTGGGGCTCCCAGCCTAGGTGAGCAGGGAGTTTTAGCAAGCGGTAGGTATCGCAAAGGGGAAGGAAGACCTTTCACTCCGTAAAATATTTCTGCCTCTTCCACATCTCAGGTTTTCTCAGCGAGGGAAAGAGCATCTTCAATTACCAAGCTCCGGCTCCGATAGTAGCTTTTATTTAGGACGCTGTAAAAATAGTCATTTCTACGCTCATAAAATGGCCTCCGACTCATTTTCTCTGCAGTGAGCTTTCTGATGGAATAACTCTCTCTCTTTCTCTCTCTCTCTCTCTCTCTGGGATATTTTTTCCCCCCTTTTTTTTTTGAGGAAGGGGATATACAGAAACGCCAGGCTTCCCTGCCTTGTGTATTTTATGTACCAAAATAAAAGACACGCCGTTTTACAAATTTTATTAGGCTTTTATTTCACAGCGTATTGCACAGTAACCTTCTTTTTGTTCTCCTCAGCTGTCCTTGAGTATAATATTGCCTACAATAATATTCGATTTAGGAAGAAGTGGGCATGTGGAACCATTGATTTAAAACTAAAGAAAAGAATATAAAGATTTGGGGAGCCATCCTTTTTGGTATTTGCCGAAGCAAGGATTCATTTGGGATGGGGCCATTATAAACAGGTGTGTTTGAAGGTATCTCAAGAGCTTCCAGGCAACAGTTACCAACCTGCCCATCTTTCCTGTTCTGGAGTACGAAAATAGAGAGCTTGCTGTCTTTCTGTAATAATCAGATTCCAAAGATTTCTCTTTAGAGAGAACTCATTCCATCCCCTGAAAATAATATTCCAGGTCAGGGGACTCCAAACTTAGCAACTTTAAGACTTGTGGACTTCAACTCTCTGAATTCCTCAGCCAGCCATGCTGACTGAAGAATTCTAGGAGTTGAAATCCATAAGTCATAAAGTTGCCAAGTTTGGGACTCCTGTCCTAGACAGATGATAGGAGGATATGCAGAAACTTTATTTGAGAAGAAGAGCTGAAGAAGCGTCTTGGATGAGACATGAAAAGTCTTCAAAGAAAAACCAAGAAAGTCCAGTTGCCTCTTGAAAAAAAAAAAAAAACCTTTGGGACAACCATGACCTGAATGACTGAGAATCTCCATAGACATTGAGCTATGCATTTTGGGATGAACACCCTTTGAATGATGCGGGACAGAGCTGAAGAAGCTTCTTGGATAAGAAGAGAAATGTCTTCAAAGATAAACCAGAAACTCCGGTTGCCTTTTGAAAAAAGCACCTTCAGGACCCTTGAGAAGATAGTTTTTACTTCCTAACAGATGGTGATAGTGGAGGACTTCTCAGATTTTGCTCAAACACTTGTACCATTCCAGACAAGTGGTTGTCCAGCCTCTTCTCAAATGCTTCCAATTTTGGAGCACCCACAACTGAAAAAATATCTGTTCCACTAGTTCATTGTTAGGAAAGTTCTTAGCATTTCTAGGTTGCTTCTCTCCTTGGTTAGTTCCCATCCATTGCTTCTTGTCCTGCATTCAGGTGTTTTGGAGAATAGGTTGACCCCATCTTCTTGATATATGCCCCTCAGATACTGGAAGACTGCTATCCTACCACCCCAAGTCCTTCTCTTCATTGTTGTTAGTCGCGAAGTCATGTCCGACCCATCATGACCTCATGGACAATGTTCCTCCAGGCCTTCCTGTCCTCTACCATCCCCCGGAGTCCATTTAAGCTCACGCTGACTGCTCCAGTGACTCCATCCAGCCACCTCCTTCTCTGCTGTCCCATTCTTCTTCTTTTTCCCTCAACCGTTCCAAGCATTAGGCTCTTCTCCAGGGAATCCTTTCTTCTCATTAGGTGGCCAAAGTATTTGAGTTTCATCTTCAGGATCTGGCCTTCTAAAGAGCACTCAGGGTTGATCTTCTCTAGGACTGATTAGTTGGATCATCTTGCAGTCCAAAGGACTCACAGGAGTCTTCTCCAGCACCAGAGTTCAGAGGCCTCCATTCTTTGGCGCTCAGCCTTCCTTATGGTCCAACTTTCATAACCATACATTGCAACTGGGAAAACCATAGCCTTGACTATGCACCCTTTTGTTGGCAGGGTGATGTCTCTGCTTTTTAGTATGCTGTCTACATTTGCCATAGCTTTCCTCCCCAGGAGTAAGCGTCTTTTAATTTCTTGGCTGCAGTCCCCATCTGCGGGTGATGTTGGAGCCCTTCTTTTCATTAAAGTACAGGTAAAGGTTCCCCTTGCACATACGTGCTGGTCGTTTCCAACATTAGGGGGTGCTGCTCATCTCCGTTACAAAGCCGAAGAGCCAGCGCTGTCCGAAGACGTCTCCGTGGTCATCTGGCCAGCATGACTAAATGCCCGAAGGCGCACGGAACGCTTGTTACCTTCCCACCAAAGGGGTCCCTATTTTTCTACTTGCATTTTTTTGCATGCTTTCGAACTGCTAGGTTGGCAGAAGCTGGGACAAGGAACGGGAGCTCACTCCGTTACGCGGCGCTAGGGATTCAAACCGCTGAACCACAGACCTTTCTGATCGACAAGCTCAGCGTCTTAGCCACTGAGCCACCGCGCCCCCCGGCCTTCTTTTCGTTAGACATCCCCAATTCTTGCAACGGTTCTTCATACGTTTTAGCCTCCAGCCCCCTTAATCATGGTTGTTGCTCTTCTCTGCACTCTTGAAATCCAGCATTGAAATCATACGATGGTTGTAAAACTTCTTGATATGTTTGTTCCACGTTGGGAAACCCCAGCCTTTCCCGAACTCGATTTAATTCTGTTGTCAGAAGGTTTTCTCTGAGCGAGAACACTTAACTGGGACTTAGGCGGACGTCTGCGGAGTGTGTTGGTAAAGAGGCAACCAACGGCCAGGTTTATGAAAGATTAACTCAGATCCCCCTTTTCTTCTGCACAAAAGCTTCCTTTCCAGGGCTTCTGTTTTATATACACGTTGTTTAAATATTTACACAGGTTGAGCCACGTTGTCTGTGTTGGCAACATTTGCCTCTGCCCTTTCGCACCAGCAAAAAAACAAGATTTGCTGTGTGTGTTTCCTTCACTTAGCCCAACAGCTTTATGGTGTATGCAAGCCCCGCGGTGTTTATTTTAGCAAAGAGGCAACAGAGCAGGGATTTATATGGAAGGGCAGGCTGGTGTACTGAGTTCAAAAAAGAAAAAAAAACCCATCTCATTTTAAAAGAGATACTCCAGCGAGTTAGCTTAGAAGTCGAAGCACCCATGAAGCCCTCCTTCCAACTTTTGTGATTTTTTTTTTTAAGGTTTGATTGGGTTACTAAAACCAGCATACAAACAAACATTGAAATGCCAAATGATGGATTTTGTATCCTTGTGTAGAACAAGGGTCTTCATACTTGGCAAGTTTAAGTCTTGTGGACTTCCAACTCCCTGAATTCCTGAGCGAACATGACTAGAGGAGGAATTGTGGGAGTTGAAGTCCACAAGGCTTAAAGCTGTCAAGTTTGAAGGCCCCTGGTGTAGAACATTGAATTGGAAGAGGCATTGGGAGGTCTTCTGCTGAAGAAAAAGACCCTACACTATTCCAGACAAATGGCTGTCCAGCATCTTTTTGAAAGCCTCCAGCGATGGAGCACCCACAACTTCTGGAGGCAAGCTGTTCCACTGGTTAATTGTCCTCACTGTCAGTAAGTTGCTCCTTAATTCCTGGTTGCTTCTCTCCTTGATTAACTGAATGAATGAATGAATGAATGAATGAGCTGGAAGGGACCTTGGAGGTCTTCTAGTCCAACCCCTTGTTCAAGCAGGAGAACTTATACCATTTCAGACAAGTGACTGTCTAGTCTCTTCTTAAAAACCTCCAGTGATGGAGCACCCAAGATTTCTGGTGGTAGCAAGCAGTTCCCCTGGTTCATTGTCCTCACTGTTAGGAAATTTCTCCTTAATCCCATGTTGCTCCTCTCCTTGGCTAGTTTCCATCTGTTGTTTCTCGTCTTGCCTTTTTGATGCTTTGGAAAAATAGTTTTTATTCAAACACCACCACCCCCATTCATCTTTGTAGGAGCCCCTCAAATATTGGAATAGCACAGTGCTATCCTGTCTCCTCAAGTCCCTGTAAGTGGTTAAGCAAATCTGACTTCCCGGTTGACTTCGCTTCTCAGAAGGTCGCAAAAGGGGATTGTGTGACCTCTGGACACTGCAACCGTCATAAATACGAGCCAGTTGCCAAGCCTCTAGGACCATGTTGGCGAACCTGTGGCATGTGTGCCAGAAGTGGCACGCAGAGCCCTTTCCCCCAGCACGCAAGAGGTCACTTAGAAGAGCCGCACTGTGCATGCACACGCATGCCACCTGACAGCTGATTGTTGGGTATCTGGCATGCACGCACAGGAGGAGGGGGGTGCATGGGAGACGCGTGCGCATGCACAGAGGCGCATGGCGCATGAAGGGGATCGCACATGCATGCGCAGGAGGTGTGGGGAGGGCCAACACGCATTGCCTTCTGGGCGCGCACAATTATCGGCACGGGAGCCAAGAAAGGTTAGCCACCACTGCTTTAGGAATTTTGATCACGTAACCGTGGGGATGTTGCAATGGTCGTAAGTGTGAAAAACTCTCATAGATAACTTTTTTGGTGCTGTGTAACTTTGGGTGGTCACTAAAGGAATTGTTGCAAGCCGAAGGCTACCTGTACACTTGCAACTTGTGAGTCAGCTTTGGGTTGTGTCTGGCAACAGTCAATGTACATTTTTCACCTGGTTGTTGACGTTGGCTTCAATTCCTCGTTTGGATTCCATCTTCTGGCATCCCTCATATTCCTTTGGTGGCCCCAGCCTCCTAAAAACCAGCTGCCTGTTTGTGCAACCTGTTCAAGACCCTTGAAAGTCGAAAGCCTTCTGTCTCCTGAAAACTCACGTCCATAGTTCCAGATTCAGATCACCTAGAGTTGGAGGGGACCTTGGAGGTCATCTACCCCGCCCAAGCAGGAGACCCTACACCATTGCTGACAGATGGCAATCCAATCTCTTCTTTAAAGTCTCAGGTGATAAAGCTCCCACAACTTCCGAGGGCAACTTCTGTTCCATGGATTGATTGTTCTCACTGTCAGAAAATTTATCCTTATTTCTAGGTTGAATCTCTCCTTGTTCAGTTTCCATCCGTTATTCCTTGTCTGGCCTACAGGTGCCTTGGAGAACAGCTTGACCCCTTCCTCTCTGTAGCAGTCCCTCAAATATGGGAAGACTGCTATCATGTCTCCCCTGGTCCTTCTCTTCACTAGACTAGCCATGCCCAATTCCTGTAACCATTCTTCATATGTTTTAGCCTCCAGTCCCCTCATCATCCTGGTTGCTCTTCTCTGCACTCTTTCTAGAGTCTCAACCTCTTTTTTATAGTGTGGTGACCAAAACTTTACGCAGTATTCTAGTGTGGTCTTACTAAGGCTTTGTAGAGTGATATTAGTACCTCCCTTGATCTCGATTGTATCCCTCTGTTAATGCAATTTAGGACTGCATTAGCTTTTTTGGCTGCTGCTGCACACGGCTGGCTCCTATTTAGCTGGTTGTCCACTAAGACTCCAAGATCCCTCTCACAGTTACTGCTATTGAGCCTGGTTTCAACCCAGTCTATATGTGTACTTTGGGTTTTTCTTGCCTAAGTGTAGGACTTTACTTTTTCCTCTACATTGAATTTCATTTTGTTAGATAGGGCCCAGTGTTCAAGTCTGTCAAGATCCATCTGGATTTTGAGCCTATTGAAGCAATGTTTAAGTGAACAAAAGCAAACAAACAACTTGGAAGTGGGCAAACACCAAAGAAAAATCAAAGACTCTGGCACGTATTTGAGAATGCAAAGAAATCTTCGCTCCACTTCTCTGGAACCTACAAAGGTGCCATTTTCAACACATTTATATTAATGAACATCAAATGGTGTCTTACAACTTTGCAAGGAGAGGTTTATTTGCTTTCCTCATTTACCTTTTGGGTTTTTTTAAAAAAAAACAACCTCAAACCTGCGTCTTACTGCCAAAATCGTTCAGAAGGTAAAACACTGGCAAAGCAAAATGAAGAGAAAAAAATAAATTAATACAGCAGTTTGTTTGTTTTAAAGAGGATTTGGCTGCAGGTTAATTTTATCGAGTATAATTAAGTTTTTCCACCTGGCCAGGAAATAAATGAATGGAATGGAATGAATGGATGATGAATGAATGGTTACTTCTGTTCTGGAGCATCTCTAGAAATCAGAAAATAAAGCTCTGTTTAGAATTTCAAAATACTGTACAGGTGCACAATTGAGCCCGAAATTTAATAGATAACATAATCAGAGTTGGAAGGGACCTTGTAGGTCATCTAGTCCAAACCCCCGCCCAAGCGGGAGACCCTACACCATTTCTGACAAATGGCAGTCCAGTCTCTTCTTGAAAGTCTCAAGTGATGGCGCTCCCACAACTTCCGAGGGCAACTTCTGTTCCATGGGTTGATTGTTCTCACTGTCAGAAAAAATTCTCCTTATTTCCAGGTTGAATCTCTCCTTGTTCAGTTTCTATCCATTATTCCTTCAGGTGCCTTAGAAAATAGCTTGATCCCTTCCTCTCTGTGGCAGCCCCTCAAATATTGGAAGACTGCTATCCTGTCTCCCCTGGTCCTTCTCTTCCCTAGACTAGCCAGGCCCAGTTCCTGTAACCGTTCTTCATATGTTTTAGCCTCCAGTCCCCTAATCATCCTGGTTGCTCTTCTCTGCACTCTTTCTAGAGTCTCAACATCTTTTTTATAGTGTGGTGAACAAAACTGGATGCAGTACTCTAGGTGTGGCCTTACTACATTATTACTACATTATTTACATTGTTAAGCGAGAAATTTGTTAAGTGAGTTTTGCCCCAGTTTACTAGCTTTCTTGCCAGAGTTGTTAAGTGAATCACTGCCATTGGTAAGTTAGCAACCTGGTTGTTAAGTGAGTCTGGCTTCCCCATTGGCTTTGCTTGTCATAAAGTCGCCAATGACCCTGGGACATTGCAATGGTGTTCTGACCCAAACCTTGTTCCAAGGAAACAAACACGAAACAGAGGTAACAGCAAAACCGTTTTCATGATTCTTTACGAATTTTGTTCCTTTCACGGTTAAAAGGCTGTTTCAAACTAATTGTCTCTTATAAGAACGAGCCTTGTCAAGGTTGTGCAAGGCTGCCAAGAACACTAGATAAAGTTACTAAGAAATATTTCAAACACAAAGAGTCTCCAAACACAAACTAAGAGAGTCCGAACGTCCACAAGGCTTGAGTGCAAAAACTTCTTTGCTTCCTGCAAAGAACTCCGGTTTCTCAGCTGGCTTTTATCTCTTAAGGGAGGGGCCATCACCTTGCAGCCTTATTCCCGAATCGCCTGTGCTTCTGCAGCTGCTCTTTCCTTCGAGCATCCCTGCGTGCATGCGTGCTGGGCACAGGCTCCTCGGGGGCCTCTTCATCACTGCTTCCAGCCTCCACAATCTCCGAAGGCAGCACTCCACTCCCTGATGGTCCTGGCCCCATCCCTGCATCACACGCAGGCCCCTCATCTGAGTCCTCGCTCTCTGAGACCTCAGTCGTCCACACCTGCTGCCGGCGAACCACAACAAATGGTCATAAGTATGAATCAGTTGCCAAGCATCCACATTTTGATCACATGACCATGGGAATGCTACCAAGGTCGTAAGTGTGAAAAACAGGACAACAGAGTTGGAAGGGGCCTTGGAGGTCTTCTAGTCCAACCCCCTGCTTGAGCAGGAGACTCAATACCATTCTGAACAAATGTCTGTCCAATCTCTTCTTAAAAGCCTCCAGTGATGGAAAAGCCACAACTTTCCACAACTGGTGGGAAGCTGTTCCAAACAGTCATAAGTCACTTTTTTTCAGTGCTGTTGTAACTATGGACAGTCAATAAATGAACTGTTTGTAAGTCGAGGACTATCAATGTAGTCCAGTCGGTTGTAATAGAAACCTACAAGACCGGAACAACAACAACAAAAATCTTTAATTTGTACAAATACAGGTCATTCTCCGCTTACAGTCGATTATGTCATCAGTCAATTTCAAAAGGCAGCCTTACTTGGAACAGCTTACATCCTGTGACGTTAGCTGTAAACACCATCAAATACCCCCATCTGCCTCTCCTACGTCTTCAGAAGGACTCGAAGGTCAAAAATGCCAAATTCAGTCTGACCATCTGGCTGACTGTACGCCGATCCAAATAAATAAATAACAGGACAACCCCCACCCTGACCACTTGTCTTCTGCGGCTTAAATCTTTGGAGGTTCTGAAGATCTTCCACTTACTACCATTCTTCTTATGCCTCGGGAAATGGGACCCTCTGACCCCACCAGCAGACTTGCAAAAGTGGGGATGTTGTCCCCCAACTGACATTACGCGAGCAAGATGAGTCCCTTGAGGGGAGGTGGGTTTGATTTGATGTTGCAGGTAGTCCTCGACTTACAACGTTTAGCACCCGTTCAAAATTACAAGAGCACTGAAAAAAACTTACAACTGTTTTTCACACTGACGAGCGTTGTAAGCATCCTCATGGCCATGTGAAGGAAATTCTTGGCAACCGACTCACACTTATGACGGTTGCAGTGTCCTGGGGTCATGTGATCACCTGTTTGTGATCTTCGGACATACAAAATCAATGGGGAAACCAGATTTGCTTAACAGCTCTGTTACTACCAGTAACTTAACAACTGCAGTGATTTGCTTAACAGCTGTGGCAAGAATGGTCGTAAAACAGGGCGAATCTCACTGAAACAGCTGTAGCAACAGAAATTTTGGGATCAATCGTGATTGTAAATTGAGGTATTTTATTTTACTTATATTATGCTACGTTGTTATTACTTTATTTACTTTTTTATTTTCATTTTACTTTATTATTTTACTTTAATTATTTCATTTTTATGTTATGTTACCTTATTATTTGACTGTATTTTATGTTACTTATGTTACTTTATATTATTTATTTTACTTTATTATTTTACTTATGTTAGGTTACCTTATTTTATTTATATTATGCTACCTTCTTTTATTGTTACTTTATATTATTTATTTTATTTTATTATTTTATTTTATTTATGTTAGGTTACCTTATTTTGTTTATATTATGTTACCTTATTTTATTGTTACTTTATATTATTTATTTTACTTTATTATTTTATTTATGTTATGTTACCTTATTTCAATTATATTATGTTACTTTTTATTTTATTATATTACTTTATGTTATGTTACCTTCTTTTATTGATTATTATTTTGCTTTATTATTTTATTTTATTATTTTACTTTATTTTATGTTACCTTATTTTATTTATATTATGTCACTTTATTATTTTATTTTATTTATATTATGTTACCTTATTTTATTGTTACTTTATATTATTTATTTTATTTATGTTATGTTACTTTATTTCAATTATATTATGTTACTTTATATTTTATTTTATTATATTACTTTATGTTATGTTACCTTATTTTATTGATTATTATTTTACTTTATTATTTTATTTTATTTATGTTATGTTAACCTTACATCTTATTCATTTTATTATTTTACTTTACTTTGTTTTTTTTATTATTATTTTATTATTTCAGCCAAGGAGGCCCCTTGTGCCGTATCATACTTCAGGTCCGATTTTTCTCTCACAGCTGCTGGAAAACCAGACAGCTGAACTGAAGTGTTGTCTTTGGGACACATCACATTTAAATGGATTTGTTATGTCAGCGGTGATGAGCCCTTTGTGGGAAGTGACAGGGGGATTCCATTGTTCTCTGCTTTCCCAGACTTTCTCTCGAGCGATGGGGGCCTTCCGACGTAGCTTGGTTGTTGATGAAAAAGCCATTCATACAGATGGACAAAATGGGGGGTGGGTGGTGGGAGGGAGGTGGGGAAGGCAGGCAAGCAGATGGAAGGAGAGCTGGCCAGCCCCACAGCAAGAAAGTTTGTGGGATAGTTTTGGGGAGAAAAAGTGGGGGGGGGAGGGGGAGGCTTGACAAAAATAAAACTCAACAGCTGGGACCTAAAGAAGGACCACTACGAAGTGACCTACGCTTGGAAAACTGTCCATGGAAGATGGTTTGTACTTTATGAAATCCAAAGCACCAGGAGGCAAGACAAGAAACAAGGGATGGAAACTTATCCAGGAAAGAAGCAAGAGAAATCCAGGAATTAAGGAGAAACTTTCTAACTGTGAGGAAAATTAACCAGTGGAACAGCTTACCTCCAGAAGTTGTGGGCGCTTCATCCCTGGAGGTTTTTAAGAAGAGACTGGACAACCATTTGGGTGAAATGGTGTAGACCAGGGGTCGCCAACCTTTT